>NW_025782239.1:0-33230 GCF_021130785.1 Homalodisca vitripennis
GACTGAATTGTAAAGTTGAAATAATTATTTTTCCTGAGAACATCACAAACGAACTCTATCAAAAGTGACTTTCTGCAGACTCGAAGCCTGTCAAGGACAACAAAGCCAGAACGTGCGCTGCTCTACAGTAAAGAACGGACGTGAAAGGTGGACGTGAGATGATGGTTAATGTTTATGTCAATTTATTTTTCACTAACGATGTCTTAGCAGTAAAATACGTTGTGGCTATCAGTACGATTTAACAAAAAAACAATTTAATGTAAAATATTCTAAGAAAAAGTTATTCGTTGAAAGCTTACTATTGATATTAGGCAATTCCGAAATACAACGTGATTTACAGCATATGTCATCTACTTCAGAATATTGTTTACTAAAAGTATGTACTCCAAGGGTAATTTGACTTTTGATTACTGTAAAGGTAGTAGCAGCGAGTTTAGAAAAATCACTTTATCGCTCTCTAGGGCGGTCTAAAATGTATAGGTGGTTGTTGAAGTTGTTGAATACGCTATTAAGAATAATCATTTTTATTTGGCTTCTTGCTTGTTGCAACGAAAGCAGCATTCTTTTTAAAAATTAGTTGTTATTACAATTATAATAATGTTATGGTAGTAATTATTTTAATAAACTTATCTTTTTACAATGTAAACATTGAAAGTACTATTGAAACAGCAATGCAGATTAGCTGTAGGGTGAAACACGTGTTACAGTAATTTCGCAAGCAAATACTATAATCTCAATGTTTTTATACATTTATTTTTACTCGATATATAAAAATATTGTGTTTTGTTTATTCTAAAAAGCATTCCCTCAATATAACCTAAAACACAGCAACCACGGAAGGTCTCGGCGGCCCTGCTACAATCGCAGGATACTTGAATAATCTCATTTGGTCTCCTAATTGTTTAACGGTACTTTATGTTGAAACTCCATTAAATATATATTACTGTCTTAATATACTTAAAAATACTACTCGTGCCTCATATTACCATAACAATTTTAAAATTTTCCAGATATGAGGAATTCTCATTAAAAGGAAATGGCCTCAGAAATTGTTGTAGAGAAATCGAAAACGATTTATGGATTTGTATTACATCGGACAATAATGTTAAACGTACTCCTAAACATTTATACTCCAGAAGACTATACCACTGATTAATCAAAACTAAACATTTGATTATACTACTCCTACTGGACAGAGTTTAGCCACTTCATTGTTCATAAGCAAATTAAATTAAATTCCTATTATAATTTTAAAAGCTATTTAAATTAATAATTTCGATGGAAATTTTCCTCCACACCCCAAAAATAAAAAAATATCTTGTTAGAAGACGGTGATATTGGTAATGATATTTTAAGTAGTAACGAAATCAGGACGTGAACAAAGAAGGACTCGATTTAATATTCACCCCGTGACCCTACCTCAGTAATTGTAATCAATTATTAATAAAAGGCTAATAATATTTTGTCACTAATTTGTTAAGAAGTAAAAAATATGTTATAAAAAAGAATTATAAAACGAGTTTTCACCCAATAAATTATACAATGGGAGAAATATTCATAAGGAAACCTTAAAGTATGGAAAATGTAATTATTGTGAAACGTGAATCTAAGGAACTATCCCTTTTATGATGAAGAATATTGGAACAAAACTACAATTTCCGTTTTGGAATTCAGTCAACCAAGATATCAACATGTCAGTACAATCTTTTGACTAGCGTTGGATTCTGCACTATAAAAAGCCTCGCCAACTAACCAAGAACCTAATTTATAACAATACTAAAAGTATATATAACAATTATTGTTACAAATATAAAAAGATATTGAAACATCGTAAGTGCAGCTAACGTTTGGACAGTTCTACTCTGCTAAAATATGGGTAAGTATTATTGGGCATGCAAAAGACTAAATGGAGTACCTGAAATTATCGTTGAATTGTAAATATACGCTAAACAGATTTAATGACAATAGCTACGATGGTTAAAGATGAGATTCAGTTGTATTTAGTTTTCATGGCAATAGTGAAAAAAGCATATGTTGTCTACCACCATAATTATTTTTCAACTATTATAATAAGACCTTATGTACAAATCGTCACAGGAGGATATTTATATATATCTTGTTGGTGAAACGTGAAGGAAAAATTTCTGTAAAAAGGAGATGAGAACTAAAAACTTTTACTACTGACCATGCCCAGACTCATAAGTCCATGTTGGAGGAATAGGGTATATCATTCAACTCGAAAGCCTTCACAAATATGTATTTACTTTCCTATACAAACAAAGACCCTATGACATCTACATTCTGTTTTTCCTTCTATGGCACTATTGGTGGTCCCTACAGATGATAGAGGAATATATCTCAGTATTAGATTGTACCAGAATATTTAGTATTAGAAGGTTAAATGTATTTTTTTAATTTTCTAGAATATACAGAATGTCCGAAAGGATATTACCGGTTTGACGAATGAAACTTTGGGTAAAATGTACATAAGAGGGAACCTAGGACCTCAAGGGCTCTTATCTTTGAAGTTAATTTTTATTTACCCTTACACTCCTGTATAGAAGCAAATGAGTTTTACGCGACTTCCTATTGAATAAAAAATTTTAATTAAAATTTCAATTTGAAATATATTTATTGTAGTTGTCAATAATATCTAATGCATTGCAAAACCAGGTTTACTGTTAAATTTAAAGGCTCTACACAGTTTTTATCCACTGGCAAACATAAAAAATGTGTACATTCACTCGACAATATTGATTTATTTGTGTATATATCCTCAGACCTATTATAGAAGTCCGTTAGCCAATTGGGCGGTCTCACTGTCAAATGCCAGAAACTACGGCGACGGCTCAAAAGGTCGGAGACTAAAGGCTCGGAACGAACTATTTAGATTTATTTAACATAGCAACACCTACAAAATATAAAAAATGTGGTATTCTTATTGTGTCAACGGATACATAAAATTGAGTTCACTGAGAAGATCGCTAAGCACGATGGATCAACCGAGTTTAAAAATGTTCTGAGACTTTATAAACTACTTCCAGTGGATTAATAAATATATCGTCACACAGTTAAAACTTTAAGATTTTCATGTGCTGTTTTTATGGCTCAATTAATTATATTTAGCCTTATAAAAATATGAAATTAATACATTTTTCTTGGGTGCAGCATTTTTTAGGGTTAACTTATTGATAAATAAGGAATAACTTTTTAGGGAATATTCTCATTTTTTTAATTAGGGATTTAAAAATTTTCTTCAAAAAATCCCAATTATTAATTAGCATATTAATTTTCCCTTCTGGTTTCTAATTCAGATCTCTTTAATCTGTAAATAAATTTTTGCTCTAATAAAAATTATTTTATAGAGAATATAAGATGAAGTTTCACGCGTAAAAAATTTTATATATGAAATACAACTTTAAGGTTTTATAAGAGACAACATTTACAAGTTAAGCAACGAAATAAAGAATTTATTTTTATTGATAAAATGTTTCAACTATATAAAGAATTCAAGGAAAGTATCGTGTTCCAATATCCTGAACATTACATAATGAAGAAGAACAATGCGGCCTCTTTTAAAATGTATTTGAGATTTTGATAAGACTGTGATTTACACATTGCGTTTAATATTCAATATTCATTTTAAAACAATCATAATTTATTCTATGTAGAATAACAGCTGATTCTGTGAAAAAGACTTGTTAAGTTTCTTTTAGTGTGGGTTATCAATGGGACTGCGTGGTTGCTTACAATAAATACATTGAAATTGCGTTACAATTTAATTAAAGTAATTTGACTTCACAGGTAGTCATTTTGTTAAGAACCGGCATCCGAATGCTCAAAGCACCCACATGAGAAGTGGAATTGAATGTGTAGATTTAATTAAAACGTGAAAACAATGGACCAAAGCCAAGTTGGATTAATGCTTAACCGATTGTACCTCAAGTCGTACCTTTCTACGTTGTAAAGGATTTTTGCGAGGTATGTGAAATATAGCTAATGTTTTTATGTAGATAGAAGTGCATAGATGCTAGATAGTATTATTCTAGTAATTGCAATTAATTTATAGCGTATATGATATACTACAATAAGTCTGAGACAAATTATATATTATATTCTTATTATTGTACTAGGTAGATTCCATAGGCTCAGAGTTTCCAAAAAAAATGAACTATCTCATCCACATGCGAAAACTACCATAATAATCCGTAATATACATAGGCCTACATATTGGCTTATCCAGTATTTCACGAGCTTGTGAACGCGATAAACTTATGTAATTTCCAACATATTTAGACTAAACTTGGTACCAAAGCAGTAACCTCTGCAAAGCTTAGATGAGTTCGTTGGTCAGTTATAATCAACAAAATATTTTTAGTCAACCATTCGCAAACAAGATTTTAATAAACCTATTCCGAACATAGACTTGAACAATATTTATTTTTTCATATTTTTAATATAAGGTTCAAGATTGAATATATTGAAAATTTAGAAAAAAAAATCTATATACATCAGTTCTTATGCACTAAACCAAGAGTTTTTAGAATTCTCATGTATTTACAATAATGTTTGCTCTTGAATTCATTCGCACTGGGGTAACACTTTTATTGCGGTGTTTTTCATTACATAAATCAAAACTGATTTCAATATAGTAAGCTGTTTGAAGGTATATACTAGAATATATTGATCCCCGTCAACTTTTACCCAAGCCAACATAGTTAATTTCATGTGGGTCTTCCCAATAGCCATACCACAGACCAGTAAATCTCATATAAGTGTGTACCAGACAGCAAAAATCCCTAACCTCTGACTCGGGAATCGAACCCGTAGCTCTTAGGCCTACTCCTACATCCTGGTAGCGCTTTGGACCATATAGCCATCACGACTTGATGGCTTATGTGCGCTGATATCGCTTATGATTTAGCTACACCCTGATTCTCGGACAATTAGGCCTAGTAAAAATGAAACGCAACGGTGCCTACTAACCAGTCAGAGGTACGCATAAAAATTTATTGTTGACTTTAAACCAGATTAATTGTTTTTTTCATATTATTTAGTAATAAACATGTATAATAATACAATATATACACAAATTTTAAGAGACTCTATACTATGATTGTATAAATTATTTTGAGAAAATTTAAATACCACTTAATTTTTTTGTAGAATGTATAATAAACAGTAATATAACAAATTTCGTTTCGAGCATCAATAACCACCACATTTTAAACCCTAAAAGATGTTGTAGGAAAATGTAAGTCTTACCATTTTAGACGACATCTTAGACTAAAATTTATAATTTAAATATTTAAAACAAGGTATGAACCAAGGTTAATTGGACACACACACTTTTCAGAACAGAAAGAATTAGAAAACAATAGCTGCTTGAAGTATAATTTTATACACAGTTAACATTTGCAAGTATAGTTTTCATAACTGATTGCAAGCAAAGCTGGCCTGAAGTTACCTAATACACTTAAGGCTGTATAGTCCTACACTTACAGTTAAAGGTTTTGTATGGCGGCAGTATTAATCTCTCTCCATCTTTAGACTCTGGGTTTTGCTAAAATAATGGTTTTAAAAGCTGAACATTTTAAAACCACATACTTTCTTAATAACAGCTTTCTTTTAATTCAAAAACTTGTTAAATATATCGTTAAATAAATATTACAAAACCATTAAGAAGTTATCAAAAAATGAAACGTTCAGCAATGCTTTAAAATTAGTGTAATTTCAAAAATGTTTTTATGGCATAAAAGTATGCGGAAATTTGCGATCGTTTTATAAATAATGTAAAAGACTACGTTTCGAGGATTGAAATCCAAACTCTTCGTCAGGTGTCAGAAATTGTTATCCATAGGAAGTACTTAAAACATACAAATTTCGGCAATGGATAACCACTAAAGTATCCATTTTTTTCTCACTTATGCCAGGCAGTATCCCACTTCGGTATGTGCGGTCGTGAAATGTGTGATTGTGCTCTTGACTTGACATGAGCTCGTGACTTGTATGGTATGGAGTATGGTATGGTTAAATGGGATACCTGGATTTCTTTTTCTTAGTGAGAATTTAATACCATACCATAAGAAACCAAAAATAGTTGCCCCTTATAATGTATCAGTTTTAGCTGTGTATCTATGTAAATCTTTGAAATGTTGCTGACATTGAGATCACATGGCGTTCGGATTCTCCTTAAAGTTATTCCATTGCTGAATTGAATAAGAACTTTAACGGCGGTATTAGAATAAACATCATGTCAGAACAGGACCCCGAGGAGAATACAAAGTCAACCATAAACAGTGTAGGCCTGCAAAAGAAAATTATCGTTACTAGCTGATAAATTTATGTGATGGATTCCAGGCCAAAGGCTGAGAAAGAGAACAACCGCCGCAAGTGTTTCCCAGGCAGATTTATATTTTTCAAACTCTTCTAATAATTAGAACCCTTTAGCAAAATCTCATTACCACTGCAGAATGCTTGAGAGTCACTCTACGTGTAATTGGCTGTTTCTCTAATCCAACAGTAGTTTTGGAGCGTTGTTTCCTTGTTTTAATTAAACTCATTCGTTGCTCTATATAAGTAATAAATGTGTTCTGTATTGCATTTATAACAGGGACATACTTAAACTATTAGTTAGTAAACTAATTAATTAGAATACAATTAATACTAAAATATTCACACTCTAATGAGCACCTTTTAAAAAATAACCATTGTTGCCATAAGGGAAAAAATACCAATTTTTTTACCCTACCCTACAGGCTGGTGGGATGAAGTAGTTGTTCAGAATATTTACTGATAAAGATTTCAACTTATAAATGACAAAAGTACAAAAGTCATCTAAGTTAGGGTTCAGATGACGCAAAAACTACAATCAGGACTCCTAACTCCCCAACTAATATCAGGAACAACCATAGGCATCCTACCGAACAAGAACAAATGCACAGCTATTCGATTTTGGAATTTTCAGTCTTGTTCAATAATGTGGGATAGGGAGATTTTTCAGGATATGCGGTTCTGAATATAGGAATGTCTTCTAACTCACCAATAGGATGAGAAACTTTTTCCGAAAAAAAAAAAATTCATTTATCAGGAATAATGTTGGATATAAAAATAGGATTAATTATGTTGTGAGTGCTTGAAATCCATCCATTTGATGACATGGTTTTATCGGAACTGTACAGTCCTAAATAATATAATATAAACCTTAATTAATTATAAAAACAACTAACAACTAATAACGGAATGACTTGTAGGAGAACAAATTTTACGAAAGAAGAGTAGGTTAGGCTATCAATAATTTAAATAGAATAACAAAATCAAATAAGGTACGTATTATGGAGGCATTTAAATTATAAAAGCAAATTTGGAATGGCAGTAATATAGCAATAATAGGTATGAGCGATATAGCGATAAAGAATAAATCATTCTTTATTCTTATTCTTTATTAGGGTACCAGTGGAAAAAATAAACTTTATAAATTTAAATATACCTCAGTTATATATTGTGTATACAGAATATGCGTATATACATATATAAAATCAGTAATTTTGAGGATATTGAATGTTAAAAAATATTGAAAATAACTACAAAGAGTCGAATAATAGTTAAAGGTGTTTAAATTTTGTGTCTAAAAATTATATATATATATATATATAATTGTATATATATATATATATATAATAAATAAATATTATATATATATATTTATTTATTTATTTAAAACATAGCGGCATGTACATTACACCCGTAGTTTGATGGTTCCAGTATTTGAGGACAAGACCAGTGCTGTATAATAAATTGACAACATATATGTCAAAAAATGTGGATTAAAATAATAAAAGTTGTTTCTTATATTATTTATATCAAACCAGCATCAAAAATAACTTTACATTTTTGTCAGTCACCACCTGGTCAACACGAATAATTAAGCTTTGAGTTAGTATTAGGAAGTACAGATTTTTGTACTATCTCTCGAAGTTTAGCAAGATAATTTACATAAGTTTACATAAATAATTTAGGTTTTTATTCTTATCTATAATTATTTTATTACATTAAAATAATAAAGCTCTGAAAGCGATCATTATAACTTAAGCTTCGCAGTTAAGTCCTCATACCGAGTGGCAAGTTTAGTTTCCATGTTCCGTATCGAACTGTAAGGACTGGTAAAGTAAAAATTAGCGTACATTAACCATCTTGAGTTTCTCAGCCGTGTCGTATTAGACTGTCAAATAGCAGGAGACAAGTTTGGGCCGTTACAGATGGGTCTTGTGACAGCTGTTGATATGTCAGGTGTAACGGTGAACATCTTGAGTTATGACAGTTAACCTGTAGAACCAGCTGATAGCACAAACTTCGAGTATATGTACTATCTCGTACTTATGGTAAAGATTTTTATTTAAACTATAACAATATCAAATAATTCTATCTTTCTCCAAAATAAACAAACACCGCTAAATTTCTAATAATAATATAATCACACATTTGTTCAGATGAAGTTCAATTCCAGGTTCCACGGTTTATATTATGCAACACTAGATGACATTTAATCTATCATTAATTATTTATTTCCATATAATAAAAATAGCAGTATGAGAATTGTGTTTAAAATTATTATTTATTGATATTACAAAATCAAGTATTAAGTGCTGTGTGATTCTTTTTTTAAATTGACAAAGCTGCAAATCTATATACCATAGTGGAGTTTGTTCGCCTTTCGTTATTTTTACAGCAAACTAAATAGAAAACCGTGTAAAAAATGAAACCAGTATGGCCATATGATTGTGATGAGTACATGAACAATACAGGTAGTTCAATTTAAATCTCACTGTTCCAGTAGTATAGGCTAGGCAAACTATTTGACAGAATTTTTGATTCACCATACATTGTATTCCAAGTCGGTTTGCTTATATCCTTGTTATACACTTAAAGCTAAAACGTTATCAGATCAAAGAAAAGCCAGTAGTGTAATGTGGTTCGGAGAGACAAACTCATTAACTCTGGTTTGTCACATTATGTACAGCTAGAACAACAGACAACCCCCCATCTCGGAGCAATATTATTCAAAGGTTTTTCTTTAACAATTCAGAAAACATATTGACAAAGAACTCCCTCTGTGTATCAGACTGCATACAATGTGCAGTGATAATGCTTAAACTGATATCTAAGTCAAATATTTACCAAAACTACGAAGAATGTCAATTATTCCAAATAGAAATATTTAAAAATTGTTTTAGGATGCAATTTCGTATTCTTCTCCCAAAGATAAGGAAATAAACAAGCACATAGCATGAAAGGAAAAAGGAAGTAAATGGAACAGTTAATTGTACTGTTTTACAAATATAATACAACTACTAATAGCTTTCTAATAATTGTTGTATTATTCAACAATATTTTTCTTAATTACTTTTTTATAATATGGTGTTATATCTTTAAAAAAGTAAGGAAAATATATTCGCAACACCAATAATAATTAAATAATGCCTAGATAAAATATTTTCTCAATAGGAAAGTAGTAGATTTCATAGTTGCCAAAACTAAAACATGGTCAATTTGACACATACAGTGTTCCCCTCTATAACTTTAAAGGAAAACCTTTCCTACTACTATACACTATTCATGGGATTGCAAATTTTTAACGACAGTTTATTGAAAGGCACCAGGCTGGCGGATAAGTATTTATAATTGAAACCCGATCTTCTAATCGAGCTTTTAGTTTTGTTACTTTCGATTCTAATAATATTTTCTATGCCTACTTTATGTGCTGAGCATGTATAAAACTCCAACGATGAAGGAATGATTTTGGTGTCTAAGGAACATGTTTGGTGAAGTAATTTAGAAATTGTATGTATGTTATTACAAGGCTTGTTCTATATGTCCACTTTTGTACGAATATGTGGAGTCTACATAAATAAATCTTTTCACGATCCAGTAGAATGAGTGAATAGAGAAGAATAAGTCAAAACTAAAATTTGCATAGATAATTATACAAGTACGTGTATTCATATAGAGATTGCAATTAAGGGATTGATTATGGTATTCTGTATGTGAGCAATTTAGACCACTTAAATAATTAAACTAAACTAGCTAGGAATGATGATGTTCAAACCAAGTTTATTAAACCCTACTAGTAACTGATATGTATGTATTTACCTTATCACAATTACAATTACGTAAATTAATATTAAAATCTACAATTATATAGCGAAAGGGTTAATAAATTCTTAGAATATATGTTTATACCAAGTTTAATATTGAGGCCAATACTTTTATAACATAATATCTTTTAATATTGTAGGTTTTAAGTAATTTAAAATAACCGCCAGGTATTCTCTAATTACCGCTTGACAATGGCAGAGCCTTTGCGTACATCGTTCTCAGATGCCATTAACAATGTTAGGAGTTACATTTCACTATTACAAGCATTATTAATTATCCTTGTAATCCTGTCTTTGTAGAAAATTTGGTATGTTTATAAAAGTTTCTCTTGATCTCGAACATATCGTCGTTTGTGGTTCAGAGAATCTTTATATATATATTTCTTGTGTGCGTGTGTATGGTCCTAAACTCCTCCTAAACGGGTGGACCGATTTTAATGAAACTTTTTGTGTGTCTTCAGTTGGATCCGAGAATGGTTTAGATTCATAATTCGGTCAAGTTTTAATAGTTTATTTAATTAATTTTTTAATAATAAATTGTTGTTGATGGTGGAGTGTTTTGACATTGGATCCGCCAGACTGCGCCACGAACGACACGTAATACAAAGTTAACTGATACTTAACAGCTGTGAATATTTTCAGTTGAAGTTCATCAAAGAGGCAGAAACATTTGTTCACATTTAACATTTAGAAAGTTAATATTTTAAATTTGTAAAGTGCTTGAATCAGTAGTGTAATGCAGATTGCAAAGATGAAGTTTCACCAATTGTTCTACGTAAACATTATAGGCCTAATATTACAACACAGCCATAATGTTTTTTCTATTTTAATTCCAGGTTTTCCCGACATTTTGTGCTGCTATCAAATTTGTGTGTTGTTTTGTAACATTCTGTAATTATTGTGTGAGTGCTAATTGTTATAATACATTAATAGAGATTGAAGATTGTTTAAAGTGCATAAAAAACTATACTTATTTATTAAAGTTATTGAACTCATTTTGCACAATTGAAGTGAGTATATTGGTCGCATACCTCAAATAACCTAAGTAGCATACAAATCAAAAGGATGTGTTTTTCTATGTGTGAATATTGTTAATAGTTTAGATAATCAAGTTTTAAAACTAATTGGATTTAAAATAATTTGTTGTAATTTACATTTTTTAATCTGCAGTCAGAATTGGTCACATAAGTTCAAATTAAGTAGCATACAAATCACATGTGTGAATAACTGCTTATTGTTAATAGTGTAGGAATTGGTTTTAAATTAAATTCTGTTGGCCAGTTCCGACATTATACTGTAATTTGAAATTACTAATTTTATAACAAGTATATTTTTTTAATTTACAACTTAGTTTATCGTAATGCTATTGAATGTACAATATTTTTTGTTAATCCTTCAGGAGTGTACATAAACAAATAAGATGGTTTTCCAATAGGGCTGAAGTATAATAAGTGGCCTCCATCAAAATCGAATTATTGATATTTCTGAATAGCCTATCCAAACTACTATCCGAATTGGATTATATAGTTATTTAAAGGCTGAAGTTTAATAAGCAGCCACCATCACAATAGAATTATTGATATTTCTGAATAGCCTAACCAAACTACTGAATTTCATTATAGTTATTTATTCGGTCAATATTTAATTAAATTTTTAATTATAAATTGTTGATGTTGGAGTGTTTTATATTGGATCCGACAGACTGTGCTACGACACGTAATACAAAGTGAACTGATACTTAACAGCTGTGAATATTTTCAGCTGAAGTTCACCAAAGAGGCAGAAACATTTGTTTACATTTAGATTACGTTATTATGAAGTGCTTGATCAGTAGTCTAATGCAGATTGCAAAGTTAAATTTTCACCAGTTTGTTCTATGTAAACATTATAATATTACAACACACAGCCATACGTTTAATCAATTATATAGTCTTGAAAGCATAGAGTAAGCATAAACATATAAAAAAATAACAACCACTTCTTATTTCAATATATTCTGTACTCACTTTGGAGGATAGAGATTATCCAGAATGATATAAAATTTGAAGTTTTAGCTTTTAAGTGAAATTCTTAGTAAATTATTTAGTGTTGATCTTGGAAGAATGCGCTAACGATCGGAGTTTCAAATGTTTTTCTATTTTAATTCCAGGTTTTCCCGACAGTTTGTGCTGCTATCCAATGTGTGTGTGTTGTTTTGTAAGGTTCATGTTTCAAAAGTAAATACGGCAAATAACATTAAAATATAATAGAATAAAGTTATAAAAAGTGTACTACGTGGCCGCGTTATAAGTTTATAAAGGCCAGCCAACAGGCAAAAGGAAGAAAATAAAAAATAAAACATTGTGTAATTATTGTGTGAGTGCTAAAATTGTAATAGTACATTAATAGAGATTATTGGTCGCATTACCTCAAATAACCTAAGTAGCATACAAATCAAAAGGTTGTGTTTCTATGTGTGTGAATAACTATTGTTGACATTTTAGATAATCAAGTTTTAAACTAATGGATTTCAAATAATTTGTTGTAATTTACATTTTTAATCTGCAGTCAAAATTGGTCAGATAAGTTCAAATTAAGTAGCATACAAATCACATGTGTGAATAACTATTGTTAATTAGTGTAGGAATTGGTTTTAAATTAAATTCTGTTGGCCAGTTCTGATACTATACTGTAATTTTAAATAACTATAATGCAATTCGGTAGTTTAGATTAGGCTAATCAGGAATATCAATAGAGGTTATCCAGATATAAAATTGGAAGTTTTAGTAAAATACACTTTTAACTTAAATTGGTAAATATTAAGTGTGCAGTGATTGATCAGTTAATTTTTGGTTTATAAATAAATTGTTTTTTATCTTGGTATGTTTAAAATTGGAATCCAGCAAAATGCGCTACGATCGCAGTTTCAAATGTTTTTCTATTTTAATTCCAGGTTTTCCCGACAGTTTGTGCTGCTATCAAATTTGTGTGTTGTTTTACATCATCGTGTAATTAGTGTGTGAGTGCTAATTGTAATATTAAATTAATAGAGAATCACATGTGTCCAATTACTATTGTTAATAATGTAGGAATTGGTTTTAAAATAAATTCTGTTGGCCAGTTCTGATACTATACTGTAATTTTAAATATCTATAATGAAATTCAGTAGTTTAGATAGGCTAATCAGAAATATCAATAATTCGATTGAGATGGTGGCTGCTTATTATACTTCAGCCTTTAAAATAACTATAATTTGGATCGTCATTTTAGTAGTTTAGATAGGCTATTCAGATATATCAATAATTTTGAATGTGATGGTGGGCCACTTATTGTACTTCAGACCTATAGGAATACTTATTTAGTATATTAGATATATATATATATATATATATATATTATATATATATATATATATATATATATACTATATATATATATATATACTTCAGCCTTTAAATAACTATAATCTAATTTCAGATCATCATTTTAGTAGTTTAGATAGGCTATTCAGAAATATCAATTCGATTGAGATGGTGGCCGCTTATTATACTACTCCCTTTAAATAACTATAATCTAATTTGGATCGTCATTTTAGTACTTTAGATAGGTTATTCAGATACATCAATAATTCGATTGTGATGGTGGCCACTTATTGTACTTCAGACCTATAGGGAATACTTATTTAGTTTATTAGATAAATTAAATTCTGTTGGCCAGTTCCGATTACTATACTGTAATTTTAAATAATTATAATGTAATTCGGTAGTTTAGATAGATTAATCAGAAATATCAATAATTTTGTTTGTGATGTGTGTGACCACTTATTTGTACTTCAGACCTATAGGGAATACTTCTTTAGTATTTTAGATACTGTAGTCCATGTTGTTATACATTTTTATCTAGAAGTTACTTAATTAAAAGTTACATATTGAATAAGTTACTCATATTCATTGTGTACTATTATACAGAATTTTATTTTTACAGAAAAATGCCACGTCTTCGTGGAAGAGGTATGAATAGTTATTCAATCATGTGATTTATATGCTACTTAATTTGAACTTATGTTACCAAACTGTTAACAATAGTTATTCACACATAGAAAAACAACCTTTTGATTTGTATGCTACTTATGTTATGCGACCAATATACTCACTTCGTTCAATAAATTTTCAAAATTAGTTCAATAACTTCAATGAATGACTATAGTTTTTTATGTACTTCAAACATATTTCAATCTCTATTAATGTATTATTACAATTAGCACTCACACAATAATTACACAATGTTACAAAGCAACACACATATTTGATAGCAGCACAAAACTGTCAGGAAAACCTGGTGGAATTAAAATAGAAAACATTTGAAACTGTGATCGTAGCGCATTCTGCTGGATACAATATAAAACATTCCAAGATGGTCCACCCAATTAGGAGGAGTTCAGCTCCATACACACGCACACAAGAAATATAAAGATAATAAAATTCGGTAGTTTAGATAGGCTAATTAGAAATATCAATAATTTGATTGCGATGTTGGCCGCTTAATTATAATTCAGCCTTTAAAATAAGTATAATCTAATTCAGTTTGTCATTTTAGTAGTTTAGATAGGCTATTCAGAAATATCTATAATTCAATTGTGATGGTGGCCACTTATTATACTTCAGCCCTATACGGAATACTTATTTAGTATTTTAGATAAATTAAATTCTGTTGGCCAGTTCCGATACTATACTGTAATTTTAATTAACTATAATTAAAATTCTTATAACGTGTACAGGACAACGTCTGTCGGGTCTGCTAGTATCATATAAAAATTTCCAGATGAATGTCAAATATTAATTCTAACAGTTAAAAATTTCTAATTCAGCGTGATTCACTTTAAGCTCCCTTCATTGTAGATAGGTTTTTAGGCGTTATTTTATATATTTAAACTTCTTCATTGTAATAGAGAAAATGTTGCAGTTCCATTTCGTTCATCCTAATTAATTTAGGGCAAAAATTTATCCAGATAACCCGGAAAAACTGTTAAAACCTCAATAAATTATAGGTAGTAAGGATTTATTTGTTATTAATATAAGAAATAACAAGAGTTTTTGTGTTTTTACAGAGATTAATTACGGAAAAAATATAAATACTATAAATATTTGTTAACGGTTCGTTATAAAAATTTAGTCTTTTTCGTTATTTTCAGGACACTTCTTCCGGGAAGTAAGATAACGCAGAAGTGTCAAGGGCATCATTTTCTCTTATAAAGAGACAGAAAGTATGACTTGACAACCATCACCTAGTCAAAATCGTGGTTCCGAATTTACAGCCAACATCTCTTAGGAATTCTTAAACATTTTAAATTTGTTTAATACAAAATTATATGCGTTGACCTGGACACCTAAAATACAATAACTAAACAAATTCTCGGCAGACTAATCAATTTAATTTTCTTCTTTAAAGCTACCCTTAAATGCCTCACTTTGTAAAACCGATCCGGAAAATCTAAAAATTTAGTTAAAATCTACTGAAAGTGCACGGTCCCAGACAAGTTTGAACTGTTTGTTAACTCATAGCCCAAAGTATTATACCCTTTGTCCATCGGATCTACCAAAGAAGGGCTGATAGAAAAACATGGAAAACTACTTATAATATTATTACTTTATTCCGACTAGTCCTATCATCGCATTGCGTTGGACGTACAACAAAACCGTCTCAAGGACTAAATCAAGTAACATCAATTTCAATGTGAGGTCCGACTTTTATTATCACCATGAGTAAAATTTCATGAGTCTGAATATTGGAATCATCATTGAGTTACCAGAAGGTACTTATTATATGAAGACTTGAAATAAATAACGGGCTAAGTGCCAAAAATTACGAAATGGTTTTTTTTTAATATGTTTCTGAATGTAAAGCCCTACATACCTATATAACGGGGTAAGTGCCAAATGCATTGGGAAGTAGTTTTAAAAAAAAATCCTATAGACTGCGTCATGGGCTATGTGCCATCCGCCTAACCTATATGACGGGCTAAGTGCCACTTCCAGTTTTAGTCAGCTTGCTGTTGTTTATTTACAAGGGCTAAAGTGAACTTGTTGAGGTTATGTTAGTGTTTTTCTATTGTAATAATAGTTGATCATTATAACTGTTTACTATGGAGAACGTATTTGAAGAACATCATGTTCAATAAGAAAAACAGGAAGAAAGGAGAAGGTACAATCCAGCAGGAGATGAAATTACGAAGAAGTAAAGGATTGGCATACATAACTAAGAAGAAACAAATTGTTAGTGTTAAGGAAGAACCTTAGTACTAGGGTAAGTGTTTTTTAATTGATTAATAGTTATTAAGGATAATAATATCATCGCTGCTGTCGTGTATCAAAACTTTTTAAATCAAAGAGCATGGGTTTTAATACCATAGGAAATACGAAATGAACACAGGTTAGACATAGTTAAGAAATTTTGAAGGCTTGAAATATAGGGCTAAGTGGATGACACTCAGTAGCTGACAGCTACTAACATAGGGTTTTATTTTTACAGGCAATTTGCAAATGTAAGAACGAGTGTAAGACGATCAGTTCTGATTGGAAGTTGAAGCTCTTTACTGATTTTTACAACTTGGAGGATAATGTCAAACAAAACAACCTTCTCATGGGACTTCTAATTCTCATACCAGTAAAAAGAAGGCGACATGGTAACTACACAAATGAGAAGGACAGTAGAAGGCAATGCACTATTTGCTTTACTCTACCAAATGAAGGAGGTGGTGTGTTCAGTGTTTGTAAACAAACTTTTTTGGATACATTCTCCATAAACAAGAGGCGAGTTGAAACATTAGTGAGTGCGAAAAAATTGGGCATGACCTCATACACTGAAAAAAAGAGGTAATAAATTGAAAACAAGGAAATTCTCTTCAAGAACATGAAATGCTTGTTGTTGGACACATAAACACTTTCCCACGTAATGAGAGCCATTACACAAGGAATAAAAAGTTCGAGGAAATATCTTAGCCAAGATCTAAGCATAAATAGAATGTATCTTGCATTCAAAGAACTCCACACTGACTCTCCGATAACTTATCGTTACTATTTTAGTACTTTCAAGAAACATTTCCCAGACTTATCCTTCCGTCTTCCAAGAACAGACACATGCGACACATGTGATATTTTGAAAGCCCAGAGACAGGTCAGCCCTGGAAACAGAGAGTTACAATTTAAAATTTAAAATCATCAAAATCAAGCTGCAAAAGCTTTATCTGTAATGAAAGACGATTTAACCAACTCAAAAGATTATAATCATAGATCTTGCACTGTATCTATGGATCTTCAGCAGGTGCTGTCACTGCCATGTTTAACACACAAACAAAATGTATTATTCACGACAGTTTATCCTGCTATAATTTATGTATTCATGTGGGTGACTCCAATACAGGAAATATGTTTTTATGGAATGAGTCAATAACAGGCAGAGGAAGTAACGAAATTGCTTCTTGTTTTTTGAAGATCCTTAAATAATGGAATAACCAACAAAAAGGTTCTCAATGTGTGGAGTGATAATTGTTTTGGACAAAACAAGAAACAAAATGTTATTGTTCTTTGTGGTACTATCTTATCTCTACAGAACAGTTTCATGAAATTAATCAAAAGTTCTTGGTACCGAGCCGGGGCACTCTTTTATGAGCTGTGACAGGGACTTTGCGCTTATTGAAAAAAGGAAGCGTGTTGAAAAATGCGAAACACCAATGGATTTGGTTAGTTTGATAGCGAATGCAAACAGGCAAAACCCATATACAGTCACACTAATGGCTCCTGAAGATTTCTTTGACTTTAAATCCGCTGCTGAAAACACTTTGGATACTAAAAAGTTAGAAATATCCAAGGTACACTGGATTCAAGTATCTAAAGGCAACGTGAAAGTAAAAACAAGGAGGACATTGAATGAAATGGAAGCATGGAAAGAATGTAATGTGCTGAAGAAAAATGTGGAAATGGGACAAATTAAGGACAAGCTTTTCAACTTGAGTAGTAAGAACAGATTAACAGATTAACATTTTCTTCTTAAATATTTTCTAGTTATTAAGAAACCTGTAATATCAAATAACATTCAATTATTAGTATTTTCTTTAAAAAGTTTTGAAATTCGAAAAAATAACCGCAAAAACAAAATTTAGTTTATAAAGGAACAAATAATTCAATTCATTACACGAAAGACTAATCTTTAGTCTCATTATTCACTGTATATAGTGGTTATAATTTGGATGGCGAGAAAACAGTTTGTACTATTAGTGCTGTACATGTGGCCTGAACGTTTTTGATGTAGAGTAATCTGCGTTTCGTAGATAACGCTTCAAAAATTGATGTATCAACACTGTAATTCCCTGAATCCGTGAGTGATAAACTCCTCGCCATGTTCAGCTCGGGCTATCAGTGCGTTGAAAACTTCTTGTTGTATTCGAGTAGGGATTATAAAAACATCGCAAATCCTGTAAAACTTTCGTATCTATTGGGCACGATGTCATCTTGCAGAATTTAAACACTGAATTAAAACTAAAGGTGTAAATTAATCTAAATTTAATTCTTAAGAGAAATTTAATTTTGAATTTATTTGGCACAATACCGATTTTTGGTAGGTTTTTATATGTTACTATATGAAGACTTGAAATAAATAACGGGCTAAGTGCCAAAAAACAAAAGTTTTGAGATAATCAAGTTTTTCTGTTGGGTGAAATAACTAGGTACAGTATTTAGATTATAATTTTATTATAGTTACATGGGTACAAGATACACAATATACCTATAAAATCAGACATGTATCTAGAATCATTTAAGAGTTAAAAAATACAAAAGTGTAACATGGGCTAAGTGCCAAGTTCATAAACCTATTTAATGGGCTACGTGCCATGTCATAAACCTATTTAATGGGCTGTGTGCCATTGATTACATTTGCAAAAATTTCTTCATAGAATATCTTGCTTTCATTTTTAAGAAATGGTAATAATTGACGCAAATCTTTTTTCTTATCTTCTGTTAATCTGTTCTTACTACTCAAGTTGAAAAGCTTGTCCTTAATTTGTCCCATTTCCACATTTTTCTTCAGCACATTACATTCTTTCCATGCTTCCATTTCATTCAATGTCCTCCTTGTTTTTACTTTCACGTTGCCTTTAGATACTTGAATCCAGTGTACCTTGGATATTTCTAACTTTTTAGTATCCAAAGTGTTTTCAGCAGCGGATTTAAAGTCAAAGAAATCTTCAGGAGCCATTAGTGTGACTGTATATGGGTTTTGCCTGTTTGCATTCGCTATCAAACTAACCAAATCCATTGGTGTTTCGCATTTTTCAACACGCTTCCTTTTTTCAATAAGCGCCAAAGTCCCTGTCACAAGCTCATAAAAGAGTGCACCCGGTACCAAGAACTTTTGATTAATTTCATGAAAACTGTTCTGTAGAGATAAGATCAGTACCACAAGAACAATAACATTTTGTTCTTGTTTTGTCCAAAACAATTATCACTCCACACATTGAGAACCTTTTTGTTGGTTATTCCATTATTTAAGGACTTCAAAAAACAAGAAGCAATTTTCGTTACTTCCTCTGCCTGTTATTGACTCATTCCATAAAAACATATTTCCTGTATTGGAGTCACCCACATGAATACATAAATTATAGCAGGATAACTGTCGTGAATAATACATTTTGTTGTGTGTTAAACATGGCATGTGACAGCACCTGCTGAAGATCCATAGATACAGTGCAAGATCTATGATTATAATCTTTTGAGTTGGTTAAATCGTCTTTCATTACAGATAAAGCTTTTGCAGCTTGATTTTGATGATTTTAAATTTTAAATTGTAACTCTCTGTTTCCAGGGCTGACCTGTCTCTGGGCTTTCAAAATATCACATGTGTCGCATGTGTCTGTTCTTGGAAGACGGAAGGATAAGTCTGGGAAATGTTTCTTGAAAGTACTAAAATAGTAAACGATAAGTTATCGGAGAGTCAGTGTGGAGTTCTTTGAATGCAAGATACATTCTATTTATGCTTAGATCTTGGCTAAGATATTTCCTCGAAACTTTTATTCCTTGTGTAATGGCTCTCATTACGTGGGAAAGTGTTTATGTGTCCAACAACAAGCCATTTCATGTTCTTGAGAGAATTTCCTTGTTTTCAATTTATTACCTCTTTTTTCAGTGTATGAGGTCATGCCCAATTTTTTCGCACTCACTAATGTTTCAACTCGCCTCTTGTTTATGGAGAATGTATCCAAAAAAGTTTGTTTACAAACACTGAACACACACCACCTCCTTCATTTGGTAGAGTAAAGCAAATAGTGCATTGCCTTCTACTGTCCTTCTCATTTGTGTAGTTACCATGTCGCCTTCTTTTTTACTGGTATGAGAATTAGAAGTCCCATGAGAAGGTTGTTTTGTTTGACATTATCCTCCAAGTTGTAAAAATCAGTAAAGAGACTTCAACTTCCAATCAGAACTGATCGTCTTACACTCGTTCTTACATTTGCAAATTGCCTGTAAAATAAAACCTATGTTAGTAGCTGTCAGCTACTGAGTGTCATCCACTTAGCCTATATTTCAAGCCTTCAAAATTTCTTAACTATGTCTAACCTGTGTTCATTTCGTTATTTCCTATGGTATTAAAACCCATGCTCTTTGATTTAAAAAGTTTTGATACACGACAGCGATGATATTATTATCCTTAATAACTATTAATCAATTAAAAAACACTTACCCTAGTACTAGCTAGGTTCTTCCTTAAGCACTAACAATTTGTTTCCGTTACTTAAGTTGTTATGTATGCCAATCCTTTCTACTAGTCTTCGTAATTTCATCTCCTGCTGGATTGTACCTTCGTCCTTTCACTTCCGTGTTATTTCCCTTTTTGGGAAACATCGATGTTCTTCAAATACGTTTCTCCAATAGTAAACAGTTATAATTGGATCAAACTGATTATTACAAATAGAAAAAACACTAAACATAAACCTTTCAAACAGTTCACTTTAGCCCTTGTAAATCAAACAAGCAGCAAGCTGACCTAAAACTGGAAGTCGGCACTTAGCCCAGTCAAATTATCGGTTAGGCGGATGGCACATAGCCCATAGACGCAGTACTAATATGAGATTTTTTTGTAAAACTACTTTCCAATGCATTTTGGCACTTACCCCGTTATATATAGGTATGTAGGGCTTTACATTCAGAAACATATTAAAAAAAAACCATTTCGTTTAATTTTTGGCACTTTAGGCCCGATTATTTTATTTTCAAGTCCTGTCATATATTAAGTACCTTCTGGTAACCTCAATGATGGAATTCCAATCATTTAGGACTCATGAAAATTTTACTCATGGTGATAATTAAAAGTCGACCTCACATTGAAATTGGAAATGTGGGGAGGGGTTGGATGTTTGAATATGGGATATATATGATGGTTTGGGCTGGAAATCGGTGGGGGGGAGGTGGTGATGATGAAATGGGGGGGAGATAATCGAAATAGGTGGTGTTGTAAAATGGGTTGTAAAATTGGGAATGTGTTACTAATGTGGTGGGATGTGGATCGGTCAGTAATGGGTATAATGGGGGGGGAAAAAAATAAAATGGGGGTACTTGATTTAGTCCTTGAGACGGTTTTGGTTGTACGTCCAACGCAATTGCCGATGATAGGGAACTAGTTCGGAATAAAGTAATTAATATTATTCACTAAGTAGGTTTCCACATGTTTTTCTAATCAGTCCCTTCTTTGGTAGATTCCGATGGACAAAAGGGTTATTAATACTTTGGGGCTATGAGTTAACAAATAGTTCAAAACTTTGTCTGGGACCGTGCACTTTCAGTAGATTTTTAACTAAATTTTTAGATTTTTCCCTTTCCGGGATCGGTTTTACAAAGTGGAGGCCAATTTAAGGGTAGCTTTAATAAAGAAGAAAATTAAAAGTTGAATTTAGTCTGCGAGAATTTGTTTTTAGTTGATTGTATTTTTAGGTGTCCAGAGTCAACGCCATATAATTTTTGTATTAACAAATGTAAAACAAATGTTTAAGAATTCCTAAAGAGAATGTTGGCTGTAAATTCGGAACCACGATTTGACTAGGTGATGGTTTGTCAAGTCATTACTTTCTGTCTCTTTTATAAGAGAAAATGATGCCCTTGGACACTTCTGCGTTATCTTACTTCCCGGAAGAAGTGTCCTGAAAATAACGAAAAAAGACTAAATTTTTATAACGAAACCGTTAACAAATATTTATTAGTAATTTTATATTTTTTTCCGTAAAGTTAATCTTCTGTAAAACACAAAAACATCTTGTTATTTTTTGTCCTTATATTAATTAACAACATAAATCCCTTTACATACCTATTTAATTTATTGAGAGGTTTTTATACAGGTTTTCCGGGTTTATCTGGATAAAAATTTTTTTATATGCCCTAATTAATTAGGATGAACGAAATGGAACTGCAAACATTTTCTCTATTACAATGAAGAAAGTTTAAATATATAAATAACGCCTTAAAAAACCTATCTACATATGGAAGGAGAGCTTAAAGTGAATCACGCCTTGAATTAGAAATTTTTAAACTGTTTAGAAATTAATATTTGACATTACATCTGGAAAATTTATATGATACTAAGCAGACCCGGACCAGACGTTGTCCCTGTACACGTTTATACAGAAATGTTAATTATAGTATAATTTCAAAATTCACAGTATATGTTATCGGAACTGGCCAACAGAATTTTAATTTATCACTTAAAATACTAAATAAGTATTCCGTTATAGGGCTGAAGTATAATAAGTGGCCACCATCCACAATTGAATTTATAGATATTTCTGAATAGCCGATCTAAACTACTAAAATGGACAAACTGGAATTAGATTATACTTATTTAAAGGCTGAATTATAATAAAGGCGGCCAACATCGCAATCAAATTATCTGATATTTCATAATTAGCCTATCTAAATCTACCGAATTTTTATTATCTATTATATTTCTTGTGTGCGTGTGTATGGAGCTGAACTCCTCCTAATTGGGTGGACCCATCTTGGAATTGTTTTATATATGTATCCCAGCAGAATGCGCTACGATCACAGTTTTCAAATGTTTTCCTATTTTAATTCACAGGTTTTTCTTCTCTGACAGTTTTGTGCTGCTATCAATTTATGTGGTGTTGCTTTGTAACAATTGTGTAATTATTGTGTGAGTGCTAATTGTAATAATACCATTAATAGAGATTGAATATGTTTGAAGTACATAAAAAACTATAGTCATTCATCTGAAGTTATGTGAACTAATTTTGAAAAATATTATTGGAACGAAGTGAGTATATTGGTCGCAATTAAAACATAAGTAGCATACAAAACAAAAGGTTGTTTTTCTATGTGTGAATAACTATTGTTTTAAGCAGTTTGGTAACATAAGTTCAAATTTAAGTAGCATATAAATCACATGGATTGAATAACTATTCATCCTCTTCCCACGAAGACGTGGCATTTTTCTGTAAAAATAAAATTCTGTATAATAGTTAACACAATGAATATGAGTAACTTATTTCAAATTATGTAACTTTAATTAAGTAAACTTTCTAGAGTAAAAAAGTATAACAACATGGACTAGCAGTATCTAAAATACTAAAGAAGTATTCCCTATTGGTCTGAAGTACAATAAGAGTGGTCACAATCACAAACCAAATTATTGATATTTCTGATTAATCGATCTAAACTACCCGAATTACATTATAAATTATTTAAAATTACAGTATAGGTATCGGAAACTGGCCAACAGAATTTAATTTATCTAAATAAACTAAAATAACGTATTCCCTATAGGTTCTGAAGTACAATAAGTGGCCACCATCACAATCAGAATTATTTGATGTATCTGAAGTAACCTATCTAAGAGTACTAAAATGACGATCCAAATTAGATTATAAGTTTATTTTAAAGGGAGAAGTATAATAAGCGGCCAACCATCTCAATCGAATTGATATTTCTGAATAGCCTATCTAACACTACTTAAAATAGATGATCTGAATTAGATTATAGTTATTTAAAGGCTGAAGTATATATATATATATATATATATATATATATTTATATTATATATATATATATATATATATAATCTAATCATACTAAATAAGTATTCCCTATAGGTCTGAAGTACAATGAAGTGGCCCACGCATCACATTCAAATTATTTGATATATCTGAAATAGCCTATCTAAAACTACTAAAATGACGATCCAATATTTATAGTTTAATTTAAAGGCTTGAAGTATTAATAAGCAGCCACCATCTCAATCGAATTATTGGATATTTCTGAATTAGCCTATCCTTAAACTACTGAATTTCATTATAGATATTTAAAATTACAGTTATAGTATCAGAACTGGCCAACAGAATTTATTTTTTAAACCCAATTCCTACATTATTAAACAATAGTAATTGACACATGTTGATTCTCTATTAATTTAATATACAATTAGCAACTCACACACTAATTACACGATGATGTAAAACAACACACAAATTTGATAGCAGCACAAACTGTCGGGAAAACCTGGAGGAATTAAAATAGAAAAACATTTGGAAACTGCGATCGTAGTGGGCGCATTTTTTGCTGGATCCAATTTTAAACAGTACCAAGATAAAAAAACAATTTATTTTATAAACCAAAAATTAATCTGATCAAATCACTACACACTTAGGTTTATATTTACCAATTTAAGTTAATAGCAAAGTGTATTTTACTAAAACTTCCAATTTATATCTGGATATACCTCTATTGATATTTCCTTGATTAGCCTAATCTAAACTTACCGAATTTCACTTATAGTTATTTAAACATTACAGTTATAGTATCAGAACTGGCCAAACAGGAAATTTAATTTAAAACCAATTCCTTACACTATTAACAATAGTTATTCACACAAGTGATTTGTATGCTACTTAATTTGAAACTTATCTGACCAATTTTTGACTGCAGATTAAAAAATGTAAATTACAACAAAATTATTTGAAATCCATTAGTTTAAAACTTGATATATCTAACAAATGTCAACAAATAGTTATTCACACATTAGAAACACAACCCTTTTGATTTGTATGCTACTTAGGTTATTTGAGGGGATAATGCGACCAATAATCTCTGACTTAATTGGTACTATTACAATTTTAGCACTCACACCAATAATTACACAATGTTTTATTTTTTATATTTCTTCCTTTTGCCTGTTGGCTGGCCTTTATAAACTTATAACGCGGCCACGTAGGTACCACTTTTTTATAAACTTTTATTCTATTATATTTTAATGTTATTTGCCGTATTTACTTTTGAAACATGAACCTTACTAAAACAAACACACACACACTTGGATAGCAGCACAAACTGTCGGGAAAACCTGGAATTAAAATAGAAAAACAATTTGAAACTCCGATCGTAGCGCATTCTTCCAAGAATCAACAACACTAAATAATTTACTAAGAATTTCACTTAAAAGCTTAAAACTTGCAAATTTTATTATCATTCTGGATAAATCTCTATCCTCCAAAGTGAGTACAGAATATAATTGGAAAATAAGAAAAGTTGGTGTTATTTTTATATGTTTTATGCTTACTCTATGCTTTTCAAGACTATAATTGATTAAGACGTATTGGCATGTGTTGTAATATTATAATGGTTTACATAGAACAACTGGTGAAAATTTAACTTTTGCAATCTGGCCATTTAGGACTACTGATTTCAAGCACTTCATAATAACGTCTAATCTATAATGTAAACTAAATGTTTCTGCCTCTTTTGGTGAACTTTCAGCTGAAAATATTCACAGCTGTTAAGTATTCAGTTTCACTTTGTAATTACCGTGTCGTAGGGCCACAAGTCTGGTCGGATCCAATTATAAAACATCTCCAACATCACAACAAATTTATAATTAAAAATTTAATTAAATTTGACCGAATTAAATAACTATAAATGAAATTCAGTAGTTTGGATAGGCTATTCAGAAATATCAATAATATCGATTGTGATGGAGGCCCACTTATTATACTTCAGCCCTATTGGAAAACCATCTATATTTGTTTATGTACACTCCTGAAAGGATTATAACAAAAATATATTGTACATTCAATAAGCATTACGATAAAACATAAGTTGTAAAGTTAAAAAAATATACTTGTTATAAAATTAGTAATTTCAAATTACAGTATAATGTCGGAACTTGGCCAACAGAATTTAATTTAAAACCAATTCCTACACTATTAACAATAAGCAGTTTTATTTACACATGTGATTTGTATGCTAAACTATAATTTGAACTTATGTGACCAATTTCTGATCTGCAGATTAAGAAAATGTAAATTACAACAAAATTATTTTAAATCCAATTAGTTTAAAACTTGATTATCTAAACTATTTAATCAATATTCACACATAGAAACAACACATCCTTTTTGATTTGTATGCTAACTCTAGGTTAAATTTTGAGGTATTGCGACCAATATACTCACTTCAATGTGCATAAATGAGTTCAATAACTTTAATAAATAAGTATAGTTTTTTTATGCACATTTAAAACATCTTCAAATCTCTCATTAATGTATTATAAACAATTACGCACTCACACAATAATTACAGAATGTTACAAAACAAACACAACAAATTTGATTAGCAGCACAAAATGTCGGGAAAACCTGGAATTAAAATAGAAAAACATTATGGCTGTGTTGTAGATATTAGGCCTATAATGTTTACGTAGAACAATTGGTGAAACATTCATCTTTGCAATCTGCAGTTACACTCACTGATCAAGCACTTTACAAAATTTAAAATATTAAACTTTCTAAATTGTTAAATGTGAACAAATGTTTTCTGCCCTCTTTGATGGAACTTCCAACTGAAAATATTCACAGCTGTTAAGTATCAGTTAACTTTGTAATTACGTGTCGTTTCGTGGCGCAGTCCTGGCGGATCCAATGTCAAACACTCCACCATCAACAACAATTTGATTATTAAAAAATTAATTAAACAATAAACTATTAAAACATGACCGAATATATGAATCTAAAAAAACCATTCTCGGATCCAACTGAAGACACACAAAAAGTTTCATTAAAAATCGGTCCACACCGTTTAGGAGGAGTTTATGTGACCATACACACGCACTACAAGAAATATATATATAAAAGATTCTCCTGAAACCACAAACGACGATATGTTCGAGATCAAGAGAAACTTTTATAAACATTACAAATTTTTTCTACAAAGAACAGGATTACAAGGATAATTAATAATGCTTGGTAATAGTGTGGAAATGTAACTCCTATAACATTGTTAATGGCATCTGGAGAACGGATGTACGCAAATGGCTCTGCACATTCGTCAAGCGGTTAATTAGAGAATACCTGGCGGTTTTTTTAAATTACTTAAAACCTTACCAAATATTACAAAGATATTATGTATAAAGTATTGGCCTCAATATTAAACTTGGTATAACATATATTCTAAGAATTTTATTAACCCTTTCGCTATATAATTGTCAGATTTTAATATTTACAATTACGTTAACTTGTAATTGTGATAAGGTAAATACTTACATCATCAGTTACTAGTAGGGTTTAAATAACTTGGTTTTGAACATCGATCATTCCTAGCTAGTTTAGTGTAATTATTTAAGTGGTCTAAATTGCTCACATACAGAATAACCAATAAATCAATTCCCTTAATTGCAATCTCTATATGAAAGACACTTACTTGATATAATTATCTAATGCAAATTTTTAGTTTTTGACCTTTATTCTCTCTATTCACTCATTCTACTGGATTCGTGAAAAGATTTATTTATGTAAGACTCCACAATATTCCGGTACAAAAAGTTGACATATAGACACAAGCCTTGTAATATAGACATACATACAATTTCTAAATTACTTCACCCAAAACATGTTCCCTTAGACACCAGAAAATCATTCCTTCATCGTTGGAGTTTTTTTTATACATGCTCCATGCACAACTATGTTAAGTAGGCATAGAAAATTTATTAGAATCGAAAGGTAAAAAACTAAAGCATCGATAGAAGATACGGGTTCAATTATAAATTAACTTATCACGCCAGGGCCTGGTTGCTTTTCAATAAACTGTCGTTAAAAATTTGCAATCCCATGAATAGTGTATAGTCATGAGTGCTTTTAATAAATTGTTATAATGGGAATTTCGGGCATTTGATATTGCAAACAAAGAAAAAAATACATTCCAATTTTATTGAACCCTAAACGTTATACAATAACAAAAAGGAATCGATGTTTTTTTTTTAAATTAGAAGTTAATAAATTTGAAAGTGAATATATAATTTTTTTTGTAATGAAACCAGCCGTGAGACAGATAACCTTATAGCTAAAGCTGTCAATTTCAATCGAACCCAAAATCATTTGCAAGTCCAATAATTGATCTTTTACATTGTAAGCTGCTAAGTTTGTGAGGGACTACATAAAAAGACTTCAAGAATCCTGACTACTCTTCCATTATTCGTAACAAAAAGCCTCACTTCTTCCAATATATATGCTATGTACATTTAGTTTGGTGTTATATTAAATCTGACTTAAAAAATATAAAAAATTTCAGATCTTCACTTAAGTCTTTACTAAGCCGTCGTCTTAGCAATACTAGGCCTTTGCGAGGAAAACAACACATTAAAGAGACATGTACAATTTTTTTGTCAAACATTCACAGACGATTGCAAATGAATGAAGCTAATTAACTGTAGACGACATCTCTGCTGTGAGCTCACACGTCATCCTCGGAGCGATATATACAAACATACAATGCGCTTGCTACAATGAATTTTCGTGCACGAGCGCCGTAAAAAAAATTATATTGAATCATACAAAACAGGCTTCGAATGTCATTGTATTATCACTATATGATGAAGTTGAATCGGCCATTAAGATACCTAGAAACACATAATATGTCAGCAGAAGTGATTAAAACACGCATTGATAAATATTTTTGTGTTTAATTGATTATTGATTCAACATTATTGATTAAACATTATTGTTTCTGTAATTCAAAAACAAGTTATTTTACATATTGCCAATTATTTACTATTTGAGGCTTTGATGCTTATTTTTTTTTAAATTTGGAATTTTAAATAGGTCTTGTAAGTATTTTATGACTTTAGGAGCAATATATTAATTCAAATTGATTCAATATGCTGATCAACCAATAGTGAGTGGATACTGAATAAATGAATACAAAGCAGTTTTTAAAACTAGCCGCTAATGCGCATTATGTGAATGCTCTATGCCTACATTCCTACAAATTTCAGACACTAACGGTAGTACCAAATACGAAATAAAGACAACAGATTACAAAATTTTTTTTGTTTGTTTTAAATTTATATAGAGTAAGAATGTGCTTTGGCTTCGTTTCCACAGACTGAACTTTTGTTTTGGTTTCTGTTTCTGTATTATTGACACTTCAATGATATTATAATACTGACGAATGTATGCTAATGATGAGAGAAATATAAAAACTTACAAAAATCCTATTACAATTTTATTTGCCAATGTATTATTATTTGGTCATTCTAATAATTTTGACTATAAGGTCAAAGCGAGGAGAGATTGCGCGGTAGGAGAGATTTGCGGCCCTCTTTGTTCCAGCTGCAATTGGAGTTGGGTGCAGCGCGCTAGCGTCCCTCAAGTGCCCTCGATCCCGCTTCATTAGTTTGAGTGTTCCTGTCCAAAAGTTCAAGACTGCTAAGTCCTGTTTATTAGTGATTATATATTAAAACCTACAACTTTCATTTCAAAGGTAAGTTGGCTGGAATTATTGTCTGCAGGATGCATGAAATTTAATCAGTACGATGCTACGATACATTATTCGGTATTTACCCATTTTTTCTAGAGAGGTAATGAAACATAGGCAAACTGTACAGATAGTGGTTGGTCAAATCTCGCTTCGAGCGGCCATCTTAAGTTTAAGCCTGCGCCAAAAAAAAGGTCTCACTCCCTCACCGATTTAGGTACAGTTAAACGCCGCATTTCCAATGTTGGAAGGAAGAGATTGCGCATTTTATTCCATTTAATGTAATTGGTAGGAGACATTGCGCCATGGATTTCATAAATTAAAATAATTAACTATTTTGTGAATCTACCATAAGTTCGTTAGAAATTCATTAAATTGTATATTATGGAATCTTTATTTATTTTATTAATATTGAAATTTTTTTTTGCCATATTAACCATTAATAAAACCAACTTAAAAAAAAAAATTAAAAAACATATTATTTACCAAGATGACTATTATTTATTTATTTTTTTACAGGCTCACATGCCTAAACGTAGTACAAGAGGAAAAACAAACAAAGGATCCTGGACGAGAAGATGATCTATCCATTCAGCTTATATCAGCAATAAAGAATGGATTCAATTATCAATAAGAGCAGCAAGCAAGAGGTTTTTAAAATACCAGAGTCCTACATTAAAGACATCGAATGAAGAAGAATGATTTTGCAAAACGGAATTTTGGGTCCTAGATGGCCAACTAGGATTGGAAGCCGAGAAAAAATTGGCTTTGGGCCACATAATAAAACTTCAATCTGTAGGTTTGGCACCTACACAAAAGAATGTTAGCAAATGTTAGCTTACAATTTAGCAGAAACATTGGGTATTAAACACACCCTTCTCAATCAAAGACCATAAAAACCGCTGGAAAAGTATTGGTTTTCGTCATTCCATGCGGCGACATCCTAATTTAAGTGTGAGAAAAGCTCAAGGCATTAGTATAGCAAGAAACAAGAAGGGAATGAATAGGGAAGAAGTAAAAAGTTATTTCATTCTTCTCACTTCCACCTTAAAAGAAAACAACCTTTAATGATAAGCCCAACTGTATTTTCGGAACTGTGCGAACTAAATAGGAGTGCATGCTTATATAATGAGGCCTGGAAAAGTTTATTGGCCCAAAAAGGAAGCAAAGGACGTTCACCGTCGTTACAAGTGCCTGAAAAGGGAGAAACTGTAACTATTTATGGCCTGCTGCAATGCAGAGGGAACAGTTCCTACCACCTTTTTTTTGTATTTTTAAGGGAGTTTACGCTAAACCACAATATATCAAAGATGCCTCCTCCACTCCTGGAACTGTTTTTAAAATTGGAGAAGAGAAAGTGCGTACATAAATTAGTGAACTGTTTCATGGAATGGATTTCTGAACACTTCATCCCAAGAAAGTCTCCTGGAAAAGCATTTGCTAATTTTAGAAGGCCATGCCTCACACAATGAAACTGTCTATCCAATATGTTTGCAAAAGGCTTATGATAATGACATTCATTATCTTATGTCTGCCTAGTCATACGACACACTACCTACAACCCCTAGATCGTGGGTAGTATTCAAGCCTTTGAAAACTTATTTTAAAAGATGCTTGTAACAAATTAGTCACTATCTCGTTGTGGTACTGGCAAAATTTTCAAGGGACGATTTTGGCCATCTATTGAATTTATCTTGGCCTCGTGCTGCCACTGTTTCGACTGGAAGTTGCCTGCGTTTCGTGCCACAGGAATCCCATCCTCGTAAATATTGAATGTGATACCAGACTATGCATATCTTTTACATTGTGACCAATATGTAAACCAGATTGTTCCTTGATCCCTACAACACTCCAAACCAACCCTGACATCAGTTTAATTAAACCCAGTATCTGAAAACACTGAACCACCTATTTCAATCCAATCAATCTCAATCAAATCAGTTAATCCCTCCAATCTGTCAACCATCAACCTCAAGACAATGTCAAGAGCCGCATCTGTAGAAACTCACACAAAAGTTTTACAAAAACTTTCACCGAATTCCTAAAAGTTTGGAGCCTTCAAAATCAAAAAGGAAGCAAAGTGCCATGAATGTTACAGATCCAAATAACATAACCAAAATCAAGATCAAAAAAAGAGTTAGCATCAAACAAGAAAAAGCGAACCAGATGAAAATAAGACACCCTGCATGGAAAGAACAACCAAAATCTAGCAAGATACAAAAAAAAGGACTTAAAACAAAGAAACGCGTTGATGTTTGAGCAATCTTCGACATCTGAGGAAGATGAAGCAGACATTGAACTTCTTTTCCGATCATGTCCAGCGATAAATAAGATGAATAGATGTACAGAGTGTCTTGAAACTATATCAGGAGACAGACTTCGACATCTGACTGGATCAAGTGCATGGTCCTGTGGAAGATGTATGCACGAGAGCTGTACAATTTATGAAGGAAAGTGCATTGACTGTGGACGGCCGTGAAAAACGATTCAAAAAAAATGATTTTAATGCTTCTATTATGTAATAATGTTTTTTAAAATGTTGCCAAAGTTAAAATGTTTAATTTTTCAATTTTTCTTACATCAAGTTTGAAAGGTTTCATTAGTTGTACATTAATTAAATATGTTTAAAGTGTGAAATGCAGTAGATATATCCCATAAACAATCTCTCCTACCCATGTGCGCAAACTCACCTACCCAACGAGGAAAGAGAATGCGCAAAAACACCTTTTACGATTTTTTTTATTATTTCGTTAATAACATAATATCAATTCTGGAAAAATTACAGAGAATAGACAAACCATACAATGTAAATATAACACTAAAAAAAATTGTATATTCAACTAAAAAAATTTTTCGTTTTAATTAGATATTTTTGAAATTGTGCGCAATCTGCTCCTCGCTTTACCCCTTATAACAACATTAGGCAAAGAAGTTAGAATTATTTCTGTGTACTCTGCAATGAGAAATATTAATTATAAATTACATAATTCGAATCTTATAAACAGGTTTTTTTAATAAATAAAAATAGATTCCTTTGTGATAAACAATAAACTTGGCTGAGTTATTCCCATGCAATAACCTATTTACGCCATCAAGGTTTTAAAACCATTAATAAAAAACAAATATGGTGAAATTTAATTGATCTAATAACGATTTAATTGTATTTCTTAGCTAGATGTATGTTGAAGCAATTCAAATTTTAATACGATAAAATAAATTGTATTCCCCCCCCTAAAACAAGCTTTTTTCTCGTATTTACGTAATGTCAACACATAACAGAAAAAATTTGTGTACCTGT
>NW_025782240.1:0-37712 GCF_021130785.1 Homalodisca vitripennis
TTGTCGGTACTGATTCAATAGTTGTATAATGTTTGCCCAGTTTTGGTAGATTATTATATTAATATTTCCAAGTGTTATAATATAATAGGAACACAAGCGTTCTTGAGGATACGCCTTTATATGGTTATAAGGTGTTAATATATTTGTAGAGTTTAAGTATCGATTAGATTATTATATAGTTGACATAGTTGAAAAACTGGACAAATATATCTATGTATTCTTTTTTCTATGACATAATGAACAGTCTTGAGATAAAACGATAGTCACTCAAAGCTATTTCAATCCTTCCTGAACCAATTTAGATTTAAGTTTAAAGAACAGAGGTTTTGGAATACTGAAGTAGTAAAGTAAAACTGTTTTATAAGATTTTTATTTCCCTCCCACATTCCATGATAATTTATTGAAGTTCTTCAGTAACAATAAGAGTTAGCCTTTTTATCCCAATGACGAAAGTGTATCGTAAAACTAAAACATTGCTGCGGTCAATATGGGTCTGTTTCTGGTCGTTTAAAATTCACCCCCGGTGTTTTTTGGCATAATAAGTCGCCCGCCATTATCTTTTTGTTTTCATTAGCAATGTAAACAGATGTTTTTCAGAAAGTTTGTAGAATTATAGCTGTCAACAGCTGTTTAGTGCCAGTTTTAATTTGTATTATGAAACGTTTATTACGTTTCGTTCTTATCATAACATTCAAATGTAAACAAACTAATTTTTCAATTTGAATTCGACTTTATTTGGTGAAATGAATGTGTTATGGGTGGTAAAAAGCACTCTAAATGTAATTCAGACCAAAAGCTATACCTGATTCCAAATTTCAGCACAATCCGTATAGCAGTTTTCAGCGTGATTCGAGGACAAACCTCCAAACATGCAAACATCGAAATATCCAAACATTCAAACTTTCGCATTTATAATACTAGTGGGATTTAATAGTGTTATATAATTTAAAAAAATGTAATATTGTGTTAGGTCATATAAAGTTTTAACAACTGTAAATATTGTGTGATCCTATTAACTGTATGAATTACTTGATGGGGAATAAGTTGTTATAAATAAATATATATATAATATATACATGTATGTTTTGTGTGTGTGTAAAAATAGCTTCTACAAGGAATTTATAAAAATTTATTTTTATATAAGGCAGATTAGGCCCGTTTCAATTATATATTTATTTTATACTAGCGGGCCCGGCGCGCTTTGCTGCGCATTTCAATAATTTTTTGCAAAAGTTGCCGCGCGGCTTCGCACGCAATTTCCCGTTGAAAACAGTACACTATATTCACTTATTCTTTTTATATCACATTCTAAACATTGCTGAGATAATTGATAGTCGTTTCCATCGTGAGCCTCTTGGGCGTATTATGAAGGTATGTACCATATTCCTGCCTCTATCTAGCTGTTACCCACGGCTTCGCACGCAAATCTTAAGAACCGAAGTCCTTATATTACTTAGTAAATTTTTTTTTTTTTACTATAATAAATTTTAGATTAAATTAGTTATATCTCCGATGCCACGATTGAGCTTGCTTTGTTGTCTCGATCGAGAGAATATGTACACACGGAGTTTTGAGAACCATACTTCTGTCAAAAAAAAACAACTAAGGTTGATTTTATAACATTCTTTATATTTGTAGCCAACGTAAGATAGTAATTATGATATCTGCATTACTCTTCTGATCAAGCATGAGCATGGTTTATATTAAATAAATATTGCAGTTAAAGATAGTAATTATGATATCTGCATTACTCTTCTGATCAAGCATGAGCATGGTTTATATTAAATAAATATTGCAGTTAAGGTGAATTTTTACGTCAAATATTGAATTGTATTATCTGGATAGTAAAGTCTATGTTTAACAGTGATTGCAAAAACAGTTTAAAAAACAAAATTTGTCGTTTCTCTTTCTCTTAAGCTTACTCTAATGCTTTAAAACTATAAGTGTAATATATGTTTACAAAGAACAGCTGATTAAAAATTTGAAAAGACGTTAACATATGTTTTGCTGCAATGCATTTTCTTATGGGTATTTCTGTAACCAGTGGGGCGGAATCCTGAATCGGGAAAGGGATGGGCATAGCTTATAAATCTTCTCCGTGGAAAAATACATATACGTACAAATTTTCATCATGATCGGTCCAATAGTTCACGATTCCATAAAAGGACAAACATACAAACATTCATTTTTATATATATAGACTAGCGGGCCCGGCGCGCTTTGCTGCGCGCATTTCAATAATTTTTTGCAAAAGTTGCCCGCGGCTTCGTCACACGCAATTTTCCCGTTGAAAACAGTACACTATATTCACTTATTCTTTTTCTATCACATTCTAAACATTGCTGAGATAATTGATAGTCGTTCCATCGTGAGCCTCTTGGGCGTATTATGAAGGTATGTACCATATTCCTGCCTCTATCTAGCTGTTACCCACGGCTTCGCACGCAAATCTTAAGAACCGAAGTCCTTATATTACTTAGTAAATTTTTTTTTTTACTATAATAAAATTTTTAGATTAAATTAGTTTATATCTCCGATGCCACGATTGAGCTTGCTTTGTTGTCTCGATCGAGAGAATATGTACACACGGAGTTTTGAGAACCATACTTCTGTCAAAAAAAACAACTAAGGTTGATTTTATAACATTCTTTATATTTGTAGCCAACGTAAGATAGTAATTATGATATCTGCATTACTCTTCTGATCAAGCATGAGCATGGTTTATATTAAATAAATATTGCAGTTAAAGGTGAATTTTTACGTCAAATTTGAATTGTATTATCTGGATAGTAAAGTCTATGTTTAACAGTGATTGCAAAAACAGTTTAAAACAAAATTTGTCGTTTCTCTTAAGCTTACTCTATGCTTTAAAACTATAAGTGTAATATATGTTTACAAAGAACAGCTGATTAAAAATGTGAAAAGACGTTAACATATGTTTGCTGCAATGCATTTCTTATGGGTATTTTCTGTAACCAGTGGGGCGGAATCCTGAATCGGGAAAGGGATGGGCATAGCTTATAAACCTTCTCCGTGGAAAAATACATATACGTACAAATTTTCATCATGATCGGTCCAATAGTTCACGATTCCATAAAGGACAAAGATACAAACATTCATTTTTATATATATATAGATTAGTAGCTAGCTTAATGAATGTTAGTCTAATGTAGATGTTAAATAACATGTATTATATTTCTTTTGAGGTTACAGTATCAATTTAGGGAAGGTACAATAGAGTCAAGTTTGTTATTTTGTCAATATTAGTACACTAATATAGTTATTTTTAACATATGCCATATAGTTGAATATATACTTGTACAGTTGTAAAAACTAAGATAATACTATATCTATATGTAAGTACATTTGCTTTGAAAATTATGTAGGGAACTTAGAATAGGAATAATTAATAGGTTGACAGAAGTATTAGACATGACTGCATTAAGCTAGGTTACTATCCATTATTTTATCTATAAATAATGAAGCATGCACAAATTAAGCCATACGATAACACAGAACATTGACACAAAATACTTACATAATAACACTGACGAACGAACATAGAAGATATTGTGAAAACACAAAATGAATCTTAATTACTTAAACATAAGATAATACTATTGTTAGAATAAGTATCAAGACATTGATGGGCTTTCAACATTTTGAGTTTAATACTTTATTGACACGTACATTAACTCAACCTACGCACACACAGTGAACCAAATAAAAGGATATACATTATATTTAAAAAAATGTGTTATGAACATAAAATGACTGGAATAAATAAACTATAGCTCAAAAAAGTTATGATAGTATAGATATTGTTATGTCAACGTGCAAATTACGAATTCAGATTTATTTTATAGGGTTGGTGTCCCTTCACTTTCAGTATACTGCATTCCTGAGTTGGTGGAGGGGAGGATGTAGCTATTTCAGTTTTTTTTTTTGTTTTTTTTTATTGGGTTGTTATTAATATCATATATTATAATTTCATTTAAGATTCCAAATTTTTTTTTATGTAGACATATTTATATAGCGTATCTAGGTTATCTGTGGATATAACACATTAATCTGTTGTTTTTGGTTTATAGCTCATCCAAATAAAAACTTTTGTTAAACTCTTTACACATATTTATACATTAAATAGTATTAATTATTATAGGTAAAAAGGATAAGCTTTGTTCTTAGCGGGGCCTGATTATTGTATAATTTACGGAAATAAAATAAATATAAGAACAGAATAAAATTTCAATCTTTTCAATGTGAGATAAAAAACTGTATAGAACGATGTTCCGTGTAAAGCCGAGCAACGTATTGGGACCTATAGACATGAAGTGTTATGTGAGGCCTGGACCGAAGTGCTGCTATTTCCATCCTTAAGGGCAGTCCGACCTCCATAAGAACATAATGTTAACTTGGGAACCTATATCTCTGTAATGGTTATAGATAGAGTCCTGATTTTTATTTTACTTATTAAATAGCTTATAATCTAGGTCTTATCATGAGGTTTTTAAATTTGAAAAAAAAAATTAAAAAGTTATAATTTTTTTTATAATTTATTGTTTTTAACTAACTTTTTTATAAGTAAAAATGTTTACTGTGCCTCATTGACAAGAGATATTTATAAATTCCCATGAGGGGAACTAGGCAATAGTAAGTAGAATACTGTATAAAAATTTGACTGGGGTAGGCCTAGTAGTTTTTTGAGTTATAGGGCCCCAAAGTTAAAAAATAACAAGTTTCGGCAAATCAAGAAAAAGCAAGAAGGTAGCATATTTTGGACTCATACCTTGGTTTAATGATGGCCTGCTGCACTGTAGGAAGGGTTGTCTGGATCCTCTTCTTCTTGATACAGATCCTCCAGCTTCCTTTTTGGCTAAAGTCCTTGATTGCCTGATTTTTTTTTTCAATGTCGGTAGCCGCTTTATCTGCTTTGCGAATCCGCTGGGTGTCGAGACGTTTTAAAGCTAACCGCATATTCAGTCCTGGTTCTAGCCCAATGTGCTCTAAAAACTTTCACTTTGGAGCTGTACCCATCATTGAATGATAGGACTGCCTCATAGACACACCTAGCCTAAGAGCACCTAGTGTAACAAAGGTGCGTTTAGGGAGCCGAGCCCAAATGACATTATTCATAGACTCATTAGGATTTTGAGATTTTCCTTTGAGACATTTTCTGAGTAGTTTCTAGGCTGCACAAAGATTTAAAAATAGGTTTGATTGCTTTCATTAGAACAGGTGAGAGGTGAAAATGCTGGCTGTGGTCATATTTAGTTTTTTCTTTGGCGGCTTTGTTTATACTTACAACCATGTGTCTTCGGTGTCTGGGCATAAAATATGTAAAGGCGTATCGTTAGTAGACTGAACATGACAGTACAACGCCCAAACTGCTCGCCTCATGGCTTCCACGCTGTGTGAATTCCTACGGATGGCTAGTCCATAGTATATTTGGATTTGTTGGATCGCCTTCCCTGTTAGCCTACCTTTCCCAGAAAGAGATTTTCCGTCAGAAAAGCTTCAAGCCTTTATTTTCATGATAAAGTCCCTTATTCTTGTCCCCATCCTCTTCTGGACGTGTCCTACACATTCCAACTTCTGAATGGACACATCTGGGCCATATGGTGCTTCTGCCACAACTGCTGCATAGCCATTGGAGTCACCATCTCCAAGGTACTCCACATAGCGAACACCGTATTTTTAGTCTCGGATCTTTTGAACATTGCAGTCGCACCTTCAGCTTCCATACCTCCACTGCTACCTACATAATTTGCCTTGCATATTTCTAAGTGTTGGTTTGCTTGTTCTCTGAGGGCAGTTACAGTATTTTGACATTGAATAAATATCTATTACTTTACCCGTATCTGCTGAAGTAATTGTGACAACGCCATTTTAGCGAGGTGTGGCCTCGCTTTTGCCAGCTTCCGTCAACCGCAACACATAAGTCATTAGAATTTCCATTTTCAATAACTGCTTCTGTCACTGCTCTCTTCATAGAGTTTTCACACACACACTTTCTACATGGCTGGACAAAAACTGTTCATGTTGATTGAACTTGCCTGGGCGGAGCGGGTAAATTCATCATGCCGCAAAGAGTTTGGGCAGCAGTATAGCCCTTTCCTATTACACGCAAGCCGTATACTAACCTTAGGTTCAAGTCATAGTAGCATTGTGAACTTTTGCTTGGTGCCTCAATAGGCCTAGGCCTAATATCTGTTGCTTTGGGACAGTTGTCAAAAGCTTTTGTCATGCCACAGCTACAGGAGACGGAAATTTGTACTGCGAGCCCTGCTAATGGTTTTCGACTAAATGATAGGTTGCCATGACAAACCCTACACACTGCAACATCTTTCAAAACTGATTCTAGCTGTACAATGTTTACTATGTCATACTGTAAGGTATCAGTTGAATTATCATAGCAGGCTAGGTTAGGGCTCAATTTCTCATTGGATGTGGAAACAACTTTTGGGTGTTCTAGGCCTATCCTCTTCATTACCTGAAGTTACTACTGTTTTCTTGCTACGAACAACAGTCTTCTTCTTGTAACATAGTTTCTTAGTTCCTACTCTCTTCTTATTACCCATTTTAATCTACATTCAATTACAATAAACTCCTTTACAAATAAAAACAACAGGGAAACTTGCAAATCACAAAACACAGTATTTCAAAACTTCACAATAACCTCCAACATAAAATAATAACAACAGATGACATCTGTCATATTGCTGACAGTGTGTGATATCAGCTAAAACCAGACTAAAAGCAAAACAGTACCAACATAACAAAACCAATTAATATCTATTTTATAGATTGTTGTTTACTATAAGGAGTGGTGCTCAACGCCAAACAACAGTTGCAAGCCTTTATATATATATTTTTTATATAAGGTTAATATTATAGTAAATAAGGTATATTATATACCATTTTAAAGAGAAAATTCTAAAGAATATTAATAAATAAAAAACCAAAATTCCCCAAAAAAAATTTTTTTTTTCATGTCAGACTGCCCTTAACTGTGATAACAGTTTCGTGTATCTGTCGATAACTGCTAGTTATATTTTTGGCGGTAAAACCAACAATATATTTGCTGATTTTAAATGACCAGTTGATCACAAATGACGTAAACCGAGATTTCAATAATATCTCAGCACAGTTAACCACACTAATTTCTGCACGATGTAATATAGTCATAATCCAAAAATATCTTTTGCATTTTTTGTTGCATATATATATATATATATATATATATATATATATATATATATAAAATAAAAAAATGTAATTCCCACGCTACTAACTCGTTTTTGTATCTAAGTCTTTATTATTTTCAGTCCAACAAGAATAAAAACTAATGGACATTTACTTTCTATAACATCAATATCACAAAAATGGGTTTCTTTCAAGGCATTCCTTTTTGGATAACACATAAAGGTAAAAGAAAATAAATTATCTAAGAAACGTTAAGCTGATAAATTGTGTTAATACTGGGATAGGAAATAATAGCTAGTAGAAGAGTTTTTTATTCTATTATTATAAAAATTTTTTTTATCTATTAATAACGAGGGCAATGTTTGATTTAAGGGCAAACTAATTAATTTACTAATAAACTATAATTAACACTTGAAATGAGATTTTGATATTATGCTATTAAAAAAAGTTTACTTAGGATGAGAGTAAAGGATAAGTAAGATGCATAGTAAGTCAGTCTTCATCCTACTGAATGACATTAACTGATATTCCCCAGTGACCTAAGAGAAGAAGAAACATTTTAAACGAGATTTTGATATTACGGTATTGAAATTAAATGTTGATTAAAGGATGAGAGTAAAGGGTGGATGAGATGCATAGCAAGCCAGTCTACTTCCTACTAAATGACAATCAAATAACAAGTTATAATCCAATGACCTAAGACTAGAAGAACTAAAATATTTAATGGAAATGAAAAGAGTTTTCATTTTCAGTTTTTTCTGTAGGAAATATATAGAAATAGTTAAGATATTGGCTTCCAATTTAGAATGAAATTCCAATTTTACATAGGAAGCATCAATTTCAATAATTGTGCAGGTCCGTCCATGGGGATTTGGGGCTGAGCGACAGCAAAGACCATACCAGGTGTGATTGAACCCGATATTGATGCATATCCCTCAATGAGAACTGGTCACATTAGCCTAAAGGATTCGTCCATGACCTTTAAAAAGATAGTCCATACCAGACTGTCTTCCAGATATGATTTATAAAACAAAGTTTACTAACTTTTGATGGATACTTGATTCAAAATTTGTTATTGACGATGGCAGGTTTGAAAGGATATTAGAATTTTGAACATTCGTCATCGTTATATATTATAAAAAGTATAAAACATGTTTATGGTAAGTATTAATTCAGTACTCATTGCTAAAAGCTTCAGTAGGTAAACAAAATTTCCACTTTTATTTCAAGTTTTGCATGTGGACACCATTTGTGGTGAATTATATTACACACACGCTATAGTAGCGTTTTCCGGTCAAGAAATTTAAGAAAAATCTACTTTTTCAATAGTTGATCTCTTCCGGTTAATGGAATCTACTACCGGTACCGTTGTAGCGTTTTTTCAATTTTATTTATTATCAGACAGATTTAATTTTTTTTAATTGCTTATTAAACATTTTTTTTCAGCTCAATGTAATATTTTCGTTTTTTTCCACCGATTATTTTTGCTTGGTGTTCAAAAATACATAGTAAAATTTATACTGGTTTGCGGTTTGATTTTATGTATCAAGCTCAAATATTTTAATTTGATGAACATTAGATTCCTATTAATTTTCAGATCCAATTTTGTATGAATAACAATGTAATAATATTTTGAAAAAGTCTTTGCAAAGATACATTAGGCTAATGTTCGCAGCAAAGATAGACTAATAACTTCAACAAAGAAGACAATATAAGATTATTTAAAACACTACAATGATAGCTGATTATTAGAGCTTGATCAAATCACAAGACGTCCTGTTCTCGTCCACTCATCTTTTTTAATTGCATACGTATCAGTGGTTTAACCTATTTCGGTTCAAAGTACAGTAAACTTATTGAAGACTGTTTAATTCAGTGATGCAGAATTATCTCAAGATACTTAGTTGCTTAGGCAATGCTTGGTTGTAATGATAATAATCTTGTATCCAGATTTTATAGTGTTTTTCATTAATTTGTGCCTACTTTACATAAAGCAAACATTAAACCAACGTGTATGGTTAAATTATAACACATTAAAAGCAATTAATGGATGTGGGAGAGGCCACAGTGAACATTAAATACATAATGAAATCTAAGCAATTAAATATTTATTAAGTTAAACTATTAATTTATTTTATTTTAAATCTGAAACAAGACAACTGGAATTTTAGATAACTATAAAACTGGAATGAGTGTTCTATTTTCTTATTCTTCTTTATGCAAAATTATTTACGTTAATGACCTTAAGATTGTGTCTGTTTTAAAAATAATCTATTAATTATGAAGTACTTAAATTTGAATATTAATTCGTCATTCACAAACAGGCTTAAGGTATTATAAATTATATAATCTGCTATTATTGAATTTGGTATATCCTTATCAAAAAATGAAACTTACACATTTTCAGTATATTGTTTTAAACAAGCTGCAAAGCTGTTACTCCACAACTTAAGCTATTTATCTGGCTGTCCATTTAATTTTCCAGACACTTTAATATGCCTGCGAATTTGGTGATAGTATTATGAAAGTGGGCTCTCCAAATAACTATAAATTTTCCAAAATCTTTGTAATCAAGGTCTATTTATTTTATATAAATGTAATACTCATGGGTATCCACGGATATAAATCTAGTAACACCTTATTATAAATAATATACAAAGTAGACGTACGCCGCAAAACGTGTCACGTAACAGGCTTCGCTAAGGTTGCATACAGTCTATAGCTCAGTCTATCATTAGACTACATATAGCTACAAATTGATATACCACATGAATTTACTCAATTTGTTTTAAAATGTATTTATTGTGAGATATTCTCGTTATTTAAGTGAATATTATTGAACATTTTAGAAACATGATTGTTCCAAAGTATATTTTAACATCGCATATGTTGCATACCTGTACATTGCATATTTCAATTGTACATTTCCCTTCTCATTCAAAATTATTATCGCAGTTATTATACAATTGTTCGGAGAGTTCTTAAAATAAACCATATAAATTGACCATTTTTTTATTTTTAAAGTTAGCATACACTCTTATGTCATTTCTATATTTTATCTTTAACATTCGAGATAACTAAAACTGAAGTAGTGAGATATACGTTTCTCTGACAATTAATGTTATGTTTAACATAATTTGATACTGAAATAGTTCAATATTACATAATGATATAACATTATTTATTAATATAAAATTAAATACAACAGATTTTTCTAACAAATATTCATAATTAAAATAATTCTACAACGTCTGTTCCGCATGTACAGTTTTTCAGCGTGCTCTAAGTGCCTCAGTTATGTTCCACGCTTTACTAAATATTTTTAAATGTCTAGAAATCTAAATTTAATTATATATACTAAACCGATGCACGCAGTAGAGTGGTTATCAAATAAGAGTGCGCCGCTCTTCATAACAACCGCGCCTGTTCAGTGGGGAGGGTGTTGGTCCTTAATCGAGAGATCATTAAGTAAGAACGGTTCACTGACTCTCGATATAATCAGTCTCTAGACTATATAGGAGATTCTGTTGTCCAAGACTTCATCTCCAGAGAGTCGTTCCCATCAGGAAGTATTTACGTTCAGAACATGCGTTTGCCATATATAAATGACTAAATGTATAAATTTTATGTTATTTATTAATTATGTTCTTTTGTAATTACTTACGTAAAATGGCAAACATACCTAACTAGCCGTAGTTTTTGTCTTGTTTCGTTTCTATTGGAACTCAACGCATATTTTACATTAGATATTTTATATTACTGTATTAGTATATGAACAATATTTAGAATGAGACAAATATTATTTACTAACCGGTACCTCGCGTTTACCTACCATCACCGTCTATTTTAACTTACGCAACTCCCGCATCACGTCGCTTGACCTACTTAACAAATCTGATATTTATCTTTTTTCACTTGCAAAGTGCGTAGCTGCCTCAGACATCTCTATTCATAATTATCTTCAACAGGAGAGACAGGATACTCAAACAATGAAATATAACGTTGTCAGCTTCAAGGCTTTACTTCATAATATAAATCCAAGGAAACTTGACATTTTACTGCGCCCATTGTTATACCTTATACATATAGATAGTCGAGTAGATTGTGGAATGAGTGGTGAGGAATACGAAAGTATAAATGTTTGACATCCTCGCGTTAACTAATCAGACGGATTGAGAAACAAAATGGGTATCTGACACACGTATCAAAGATTTAAACTGGCCTGAAAACTGAAAGCCAAACTGAAGTATCGATCAGGATCGAGGATTTACTACATTACTCAAGCAAATGAAAGCTTTTTCGTTTTAAAGTGATTCGAATGAGCCTGAATTAGTATCTGGTTTTCAACGATGAATCCACCTGTTTAGGTAAATTTCCAATTTACCTATTGCAATGTGTAAACGAAAATATTTTCTCTTTAATTTGTATCTATTCATCATCACAAATCACAATTACCCTAAGTCCCTATTCTTAACGCATCTTTATAAAACTTATTGTGCACGTTATAAGTGTGAAGCCAATCGGTTTATGGGGTGGGGGGTGGACCCCAGGATCAAAACCTTTTTCTACACAAAAACATATGCATAATAAGGACAATTGCTTTAAACACCTCGCAGTTGGAAGAGTGTTAATAAAAAACTGCAATAATAAGTTAATGTGATATATTTTAAACCTTGGAAGGGATTTGGTATGTTTTGACAAAAGTGGAGTGGTTGATATCATTGTATAGAATTTATGAGGCTTTGCAGTTTGATTAATTTTAGCAGAACTTGACATGGATGTTCTTTAGAACAGGTAATAACTCAGGATAACACATAATTGAAGTTTGTTGTCAATAAGGCAAAGCCCCTATGACAAAAACGTTTATGAAAAAAACACAATGTGGTTGAATGCATTTTAACCAAAATTTTTACGAATGTTTTATATAATAAATTGTAACGAAAGATGGTTGTTCAGTGCCTTTTTGTGATAAGGAGGTATACTATTGTCCGGCTTTAAAATAACAGATTCGAAGCATCTAGGCCAATTCCATTTTATACTCACAAATGCTAAAGACGTCTTGCATTTTGATGTGTTTTTTTAATATCTGTTTATACCTGTGTGTAATAACTGCCATTCAAGGACGAATTTTATCGATTTCTTTGACGAAGCTCTACGATTAAATCGATTATATGTACAAGTACCCTGAACACCTTGATGTAGGATTTGATCTAACCAAAACTATCATGAACTTTCTATATGATAAGCAAAGTTCTAATAATTACGGCTAACAGCCTAGAATGGATTTTCTGCATCCTATGACACAGTTTTTACTCTAAACACTTGGTAACCCAAACAAATAGAAATGAAAGAAAAATTAAAAGCATAGTTTGCAAAATAGAAATGTATCTGCAAGCCAAGAAATGTCATGGCAAGTTTCTGTATGGCAGTTAAATATTCCTTAAAACTAAATTAGTTTATTTTAACTGAGGATCAGTGCTCAGTAAAAACTTAATAAATCTGTTATTGTTTATTGTATGCAAGAAACCTTGTTATGACTGTTCACCTAAAACTACTATTTTTTATACATTATTCATAAAATTTTCCGTCTATATTAATTTTGCAATAGCTCTTAATTAGAGTAACATTTCTGCAATATTTGAATCTTACCGCTTTATTTAATTGAAAGACTTATAATAAAACACAAAAAGAGAGACAACAATCAATTAAGCAAGATGTTCTACGTAGCTTAGCAGCAGAGGATCATACTGTATATGACTAATTTTCTGACTTTATTCGACCTACAAGTTAATATCTACTAACATGAGTAAGTTATCAACACCCTGTACTTTGGGTTTATATACTGGAAACTCAATATACAATCAGGGAAAAAGAGCAACCTTTGAGTATTTGTATGTGGATGTTCCACTACAATAATTCCACAATGACAGACGCCTATAAGATTGACAAGAGCATGGTCGGTCCATCTGTGACAGGGCCGCAGAGGATTCCAGATCACTAATCTGTCATCTATCCCTCTCTCTGTGACATTTAATAGCTTATACAATTGATCAGATGCAGTACTATCACCTATTTATCGTTGATATAATTTATAAAACTTAATCCAGTTTAATAATTACAAATTTTTTTGTATTTTACTTACTATACTATTTTTTTATACCTATCGATGTATATAAATACATTCAGAAAAACAAAATAAGTCTTTTAATGTCCAATCAAAAAGTGAGTATATAATTAATCTGTTAAGTGTTGTTTACATAATCTTGTATTAATCCCTGAAATATGTACAAAATCACTTATCTTACACTAGTAAAACTTTGCATACCACGCATACCACATGTAAGTGAATACTAAAATTTAGCATTGAGGCCGAAAAAATACAATTAGAGATATTTAATTTTAATGTTTACTAAAAACAGTGACAAATATTGAAGAAAATAATAATCAATAAATACTTCATTCTTAATTTCAGTTAGATTTCATACGCGGATTTTTACGGAAGGTTCTTTGGATTTTATCAACTGATTCAAAACATACAAAGGTAAATTTTGAGGTTTATATTAACCTTGGATAACTTACTCGCAAATTTGTTATTATCATGTATCTTTGCCATACATGTATTTTAAAGAAAGAGTTACACATTGAAAGTTATCTCGGCGAAAACACACCTGAAGTAAATTCTCCCAACAAAAAATTAGGTATTAGAAATTCCTATAAAATAAGATAATTTATTTGAAATTATTTACAAAATGGCTAGACCATTATTCTTGCGTCGCTCCTATAACATTCTATATCATCCGTACCCTGCAAATTGTTTAATTTTTTTTAATAGTAGTACTGTAAGTGTATATAATTGTAATCATTGCAAAGAACATTTTACAATGCAACAAGAGTAAATCCTTCCCCAAATGTAACGTATTATTTTAGTTTTTCTCATATAAATGTATTAGAAGTAAACTTTTAGTTATTAATCTATATACAGGGTGTCCCAAAAAGTTCCCGGGTCAGTTAAATATTTTTCAAAGTATTTAAAATAGAGCTACAAAACCTTACACCAAAGTTACTGGACGTAAAAAATCTATTTTATCACATATTCAGTGATCCGCTACTTCTTCACCTACTACTAACCCAAAACTCCGATCCCTCTCAGAAATAACGAAACTTATTATTCCTAAAACAACAATTAATTGTAAACAGTTTTTGGGTTAGTTAAGTTAAAATCAAAAAAGCTCACCAGTTTTATTTTTTACATTAACCTAAGTTGCAAACTCAAGCCATCTTTGAACGGCTGCAATTTTTGACTCCGGTTATCCGTTTGAGGTCGGGTTTGCGGCTCTGTACTCTACTAATAAAGACCTTTTATTTGATATGCATATCAACCTATGCTTACATTTAAGATTTTCTTCTGACTCCTGGCGGGCCGCCTCCCTGAAGAAGTAGCGGATCACTGAAATATGTGATAAAATAGATTTTTATGTCCAGTAACTTTGTGTAAGGTTTTGTAGCTCTATTTTTAAAATATTTTGAAAAATATTTAACCGACCCGGGACTTTTTGGACACCCTGTATAAATATCGTTGGAGATTAACAATTGAAACATCTAGGATAGGAAGTAAAAGCCAGTTTGCGATTTTTCTTAACAGTTGATTCTGGTAACCATAGCCGCTGAAGTAATTTTGAATGTTATTTTTTTTTTACTTCCGCTTAAAAGTTTCATCTTATTACATCATAACGAAAGGCTACGAATTTAAATTTTGACACTTGTGTTGAAATTGTTGTGTAGCTGCTAGTTATGTTATCTATGTAATTATGACCAAGTGGTATGCGTAGAGGGAACTGCCGTTATAATAATTTAAATATTATATTAATGAAATGTTAATTAAAGCGATTTAAAATTAGGTGACGCTAATGCAAAGCTGACCTGCTTTAAGAGAATATAAATAGCTGCATTATAAAATGTAATTCCTGTTGTTGGTTTGTTTAATTACGAAAAAGCCAATTTTAAACCAATCTCACTTTCCCGTTAACGAGAAAAGGAAGTAATTATTATATATTGATCCTGGTTTACAGCTGTAAAACAAACGGATGTGGTATATTTTGTTGATTAGATTGTGATGAGACGTATTCACCCAATTAGTCACATGTAATGAAATTACCCAAATATATAAATCTATGTGACGTATTCTATACTATGATTAGTCCAATAATTATATAACCCTAGTCTATTTGAGTGCAAAACACTGTGGTCTAAAAATATTGTTTCTATACACACTTCTTTGTAGTTTCTCAGTCCTTGATTTCCCATAATAACTTATAGATAAATTGTATTGTAATGTGTTATTAACCATCATAGTAATCCTAAAATACTTTAAATCTTGGTTTGGCTTCAAAATTAGGGTGACTTGAATATTAACTTGTTAGATTTATCATCCCCAGAGACCCGCTTTGCAAATAAACTCTTTAAGAGCCTTGAGGTGACTCAGTTGGTTAAAGTTGCTACAAGGGTTACTAAAACCTGTGCAACTTTGATTGATCACAATTATTGTAAATAGCAAATGTTAAATACGTACAGTGTGACGTCGTGGATATGTCAACCATCTATGACTCAAGAGGTGTTTCGAGTATCTGATCACTAGATGACATATGTCGATATAAAAACAAAAAATCAAGAAGGCCTCCTAGATTTGTTACTTATCGTGACTTCTCCCGATTTGACATTGACAAGATGAATACATTGTACGTCCAGTATTAGGTGGGAAGATGCTATGTCTATGAACAATGTAGATGAACATTCTAAATTTTATTAATTCTGGCTATTATTCAAGTTTTTAATGAAAATGCAACCTCTAGTACATAAGAGAGTGACCAGAAAGAAATCTCCATGGAGAAATAAACAAATCATTCAACTAACCATAGAAAAAGATTATTATAAGAAGAAAAATGCTATCTACAGGAAATGAAACTTGTAAAAAAACATATTGTAAGGTTAGAAATATGCTCAATAAAGAAATAAGACGATGAAAAAAAAATTATTTTAGAACTGAAATGGAGAAATGTAAAAGCTCTAGAGACTTTTGGACTAAAATAAGGACAAGGTGGTGTCACTGAATCCATTCGATCCAGCCATACCCAACTTTGTAAAAGATTTTGGAAGAAATCAATAAGTATTTTCGTTAGTATGGGCTTAGGTATCATGGGCAAATGATGATTGTGTACAGTTCTATGAAAGAAACAAATCAGAGAGTGTCACTTGTGATTTCTATTTCAGGAGTGTTACTAGGAGAGAAGTGCAGGAGGCTTTGAATAGCAATCACATCAGAGGCAGTTGGAGCTGATAGCATATCAATAAAAATGATTAAAATGATAAGTCCGTATTTGTATTGATGTCATAACACATTTAGCTAACCAGTCATTGGCCACTTCCACTTTTCCGGATGCATGGAAGGAGGCAATTGTACTGCCTCTTTCCCAAAGTCAAAGCACCTTCATCTGTGTCCGAGCTGCGTCCAATTTCGGTATTGCCTGCCCTGTCGAAGATAATGGAGAAGCTGGTTGTTTCACAAATGGTACAATTTCTGGAGTCGGAGAATATCCTTCCAGCCTTACAGTCCTGGGTTCAGGAAGGACCATAGTACTGCAACTGCGCTATTGCTCGTTTTTGTGACGAGTTTGCTTCACGCAAGGGCGGATAAGAAAGCATCTCTTCTTGCAATGCTGGACTTTTCACATGCATTCGACTCAATAGACCACAGGATGTTGTTGGCTGTCATGCATTTTTAATGGTTTTCGACCAGAGGTGGTTTTCTTGGTTTGATTCCTATTTGGTGAATAGGAGACAAAAGGTTAAAATTGGGATGGATTTTCTTTCATCCCCGTACCTGCCTACACTGCACAATTGGTATTGATCATAAATATAGCATATAGTTAGATATGGCAAATGAGGTTGTAAATCTGTACCGTTATGTTAGTTCCATTTTATATAATGCAACATTTCACAACCTAGTTAGCCAGTACAACTTAATATTATTTTTATCCAATGCTCCGGGAACTAAATTATCGACGGACTAACTACCTAATTGGCACGCGTATGAATATTTTCATTGTAACCCTTCGTAGCAGGCCAACTATGTGACCGATTTCACCTCGCGCGCTTTGTCCGTAAGTAAAATTTATAATTTTCGTATTATTAAAATTAGCCCTTTGATGCCAAACCTATAAAAATGAATGTAACGTAAAGTGAAGTTGTTAAATAGTCAAGTAACTTACCATTGAAGATCTTTTATTGCTTGATTGAAAATGGAGGATACAAGTTGTGGCGTCGTCCTTCTGACGAGCACGTTTGTCGTGATAAGTTTCCTTGTCTCATTAAAATGGCTAATACCGTCGCGAATTTGTTTTAGTCGAGCTCACGTATTTATTTGAGTAGATGGCTACCACTTTCATAACTTCTACTCCTCTTCTAGTAATTACCGACTAAAAATAACCCTTCTTAGACTACAGCTTCAATGTTCTCGTGCCAAGACGCCGACGCGCCCGGGTTGTGAGTCTACATATTGGCGAAGGGAAGTAAAATCTTAAAGTTTTATAAAGTAAAATATCGTAGGCATAATTCCATAGAAAATTGGATACTTTAGGCCCACCTATCAGTTATACATTTTTAGTTCTTGTACTCTAATTTGCAGCAACGTGGCAAGGCATACATTTAATTTTACCAACTAAAAGTGGTGCTTGTAAGTTTCATTAATTAAATTGCAATTCGAGTATTTATTACTACGACCTCAGAAGTCACCACCGCCCATGTGTTATCGTCATTTGGTACAAATCAGAGGTTGGGGTGATAAATAGTATTTACCTATTTCCTCAATTTTAACTCACAAAATTACTAGAGCTACAAATACTTATATGGTATGGTTACTACCAGAAAATAATGTACATTTGTACCAAGATATTACTTGACATATACCCGAGTGAACCAGTCTATAAAAGCCCAAGGTAAGACCTCTTTCATGTCCATGAAAAGTAAGAATATTTTTTGTACTTAATATATTCATATTCCAACTAGTATTTTATTTTATAAAATTATAAATGTGTTGAGACTCGAAAATTATGATCATAATCGACGAAGCCATATAAAATAAGTTCTAAGAAATTCACAAAGTAGGTTATTGCACTGCATTAGAACAATTTATATGGGACCTGTGATAAGATTAGTCAGAGGAATAGAAATTTAAGAGAAAGGTAAACAGAGTTACAAGGTGATTAATAGTTGCGACACAAAATCCCTGAGGCGACAATAGATCGCTTACTCCGGTGACTGGTTCACCTTTGCGTAAATGATATTGTTAATCTCGTAATGAAAATAATCTTGTTACTTTCATATAATCAGTTTGAGAAATATATGCATTACTTCAGCAAAATTTTCCCAATAGTACGTTTATAAAACGTTCTTTGTACTCTGTACTAGGACCACTAAAATAACTTCACATTCTATTGTTATTACAAGAAAGTCTATGTTAACACCCTCAGCAAGATTGCAATGCTAGATTCCATAAGGTCCTTCATATCGCAATCTCATATTTGTATTGGCATATGTATGTTGTAAATCTTTAATGTATATTGATATAACTGCATTTATATAAAACCAAAATTATTTAATCACATTAAGAGATATTTATAATAGTAAAAGTAGTTTTTTTAAATTATAATTGAATTTTTATCAAATTATTATATAATTATAATAATAGTGAAAACTGTTGATTTCAATAAACAATAAAATTTAGAAATTATTTTTAAAAGCCAGTACTTTATCCTATATCATTTTATACTGAAAGTTAAATATTATATTTAACATACAATTTTTTTAAATAGATGTGTTTAGTAGAAATTGTATCTCAGGTATATAATAAGTAGTTTATTTTCCCTAAATATATAGTATGTTACGTAGTGAATACTTGGGTTGTTTTTTCTGGGACCTATGGGTGGTTTTAGACTCGGAAAGCTTCCAAACTCTACAAACTTTCACACATATATTTATACTTTTTTATTATAATTTCAAGCCACAACTCTCACGTAATAAATGTTTTACGTAATTTATGTCAACAAAATTGTAAACTAAAGCATCATAAAACATTTTACAACACGGGAATTAAGTAAAGTTATTAAACATAGCAAGATGATTAAGATAATAGTTTGAATCACGAATAATGGATGGTTTATCTATCTAGACCATTATTAGAGTTCATATTTATGTTGATTTCAGCGTTCTACCCATCCGCAAATTTTAATAGTAGTAGTATACATTTTAGATTATTGATATGAGTAGCTATGCATATTGTTTTTTATTGTTATAAACCATATAAATACATAAACGTTAAAATGTTGTGTTTTAGTTTTATTGATTTTAAAGATCATACCTCATAGCTATGCCATTTTAATTTATTCACATTACAATTTTAAACTACATATTTTCCTTGTGTGTAAGAAAGAGAGTAGTAGTAGTAGTATAGAGTAATCGAAGAAAAGGACAGAGAATAATAAATTAAAGAAATACATTGCCTAAAAGTAATTTTATAAAGGAAAAAATGAGTACTGATAATAATGTAATAAATCTAGTGGATTGTGTTTAGCGACAATTGGTACTCACCAAGCCAAAGTTAATGAAAGGAAACAAATGGGATAGCTTATATTATTATTTGGATCTCAACAAAGTTTGCTTTAAATGTAAATCATGTTTCTAAGATGGACGCTGGTAAATAAGAAGTAAGAGTCTTTATTATTTTACTTCAAATCAATCTATTGTTTACGAGGAAACTAATTCTCTATATGGTAAACAAATGTGGCTCAAATATATATATATAATATTTTGTAATAAGTTTAGTTTATTACAACAATATTTAACCTCTAAATACCAATTGCGTTAATCATGTTACCAGGTAACCGGTACAAGATATTCAGAGATTGTGATTAATAATTTCTGCTGCAAACACACTTAATACACATATTTCATATTAGAAGAGATTTTTTAATCCGAAACTGTCATACTTTTAACTAATTTCTCTTTAATTTTCTTAAATATCCCAGGAGAATGTGATATCTGAGAGCATGTACTGTCAACATTAATAGGTTATATAGTATGTGGCGTTGCATATTGACATGAGGGAAATTTTATCTCTATACCATAATAATCAAACTAATATTCATAGAAATCAGAAAAGATAACTAAAATTCTCTGGTTTGACTAAGAGAAAGAAATTGTTTCACACAGGAACGGACATCCGGTGACACTCAGACAAATGATGTCATCAACACTTCCCGGCTTTGATGACGTCACTACCAGATAACGAGGGTTTTTATTTTCTGGGATCCAAAACTTGTTAAATTCATCTACCCCATAGAATGGTTTAAAACGTTGTTAAATTTGTGTTTATTTGAAAATAACATTTTTTCCATTAAACATTATTTGAGCTGAGTTTATCATGAATTTACCGTTTATATAAGGAGGCCGACACTGTAGTCCAGAGTTATTTTGGCTTCATAAGTTAACGTAGAATAATAGGCATGTTCAAAGTTCCAATGTCCTTAATGCATTGTTATATTTCTTCTTGCTCGTAACCATATTACATAATTTATAATATATAAAAATCATTCCATCAATTTAGCTTGTGATAATACATATTTTTTCTTGCAAACTTTAACTTTGTAATCTTAACTTATCGTTATTATCGACTAGATAATTGAGGATAACGTACAAATTAAATATGACATAGGTTTGGGAACAAACAATCTCACTTTGCATGTTACAGCTTCCCAGAGTTATGAACGTCAACAGTGAACTTCAGTTGTGTTTCCATTGTTGTAGCTGCAATTTTTTTATACAATATTTTTTGAAATAAACGTAACATTATCCCGTTTTTACATATTAGTCAATATATCCGTAAGCAAATCTGGTTTCATGTCACTTTTTACTTTGGCGATAATAAATTAACGTACAAATAGCAGCAATCCTACCCAGTGTTGTGAAAATTAGAGTAAATCATAAGCTTTAAAGATCAAACGAGAAAGAAATTAGAGAAAGGAAATAGAAGGAGACACACGAGTATTTTACTGTTAATTTGTAATCAATTACTAAAATAATCGTAGTAAGCACTTACGTTAAACATTACATTTTACGCATTTACGTTAAATTCAGTTAAAACCTCGTCCTAGACAATTAAAAAAAAATAGTCTACGATTTGTATTAGCTATGAAAATTAGATGAATACATACGTCTACCTAATAGAATCATTTATTTTAAAATAATTAAATATTATAAATATTAAATTTCCAAACATATATTAACTACTATAATTACTATCAACTAATAAACATATTATAATTAACTATATAAACATATATATAAGTACATGTACATGGTGATTTAATATTGAATCTACAGGAATATAAAACTTTTCAAATGTATCTTTGGATGACATAATTCTTGTTCTGTATTTTAATATACAATTCCCCAGGAATGGAGTAACACTTTGTTATAAAAGAAGACGCACGATAAACTTGACTGGTAACCCTAGAGAGCCTTTACTCTCTATTCCTGAGGGAGTCTTACACTGGAGCATCCCAGACACTGACCGTTTTCCTCCCCACGATACAGTGACAGGATTGGATAAACAGACGTCACTGCCCGAATTGTTTGGTAAAAATAACTTCTTCGACAACAATAGGATTGTTATGTAAGGTATTTTGAACTTATTTTTTCCTCTGCTTATGAACTCTTTGTGGATAAAATTGTAAGAACTTACTTTTACACACGGATTTTTATTAAACATTTCGTAGTAAACATGTAAACATAGCTCAAAGTATACATCATTTTAATAGTTTATTGTAAGATGTACATCAAATAATTTTCAAGAGGCCAGCCTAAAAGATAAGAGCTTTCTATTGCATTAAACTTATACCAGGATTTCCCTTATCATTATCCCTGTCCTAAAAGAAAAACATAAATTATGTACATCTTAAGCTAAAGCTTACGTTACATTTTTTACCGAACTCCTTACAAGGTTTTGTACACTTCTATATTTTCTCAATTAGATGTGAAAAACTTAATAGAAGTAAAATTTCACATCGGTTCGATATGAAAAAGATTATTTATACTTGTAAAACATATTTATTTATTGTGAAATAAAGTAAACTATATACTAAATATATGCTATCAATTAAAATTGGATACAATTAACTGTTTAAAACATATTATTATAATTGCATTCAAGATAAAATTGTCTCTTGCATTAATATATTATTACCAGAGTTTTTTGTTCTGCAGATGTGACCCAATAATAGCTTAAGTTATCTTCAAACAGGAGCAGTGGTTGGGTAGGTTGATTATAACAATTATCACCCATTACAGCAATATCCATTTTCTCCTTGACTATAGTATAGCTTACAGCCAATTAGTACAACTAGAAGCAAATTAATTTGAGCGACTGATTTTGCAGATAACTCGTGTTATTATTACAAAACATGGTTTAGTTTGATATTGCTATGCAAAATTAAATTATGCTAACGATATTATATAAATTAATAACATTATCCTTATTTGTTCTGTGATTTATTCATTGCAAGTTATACTAGCATGTCAGAAGCCAGTGTGTTTAAGTTTATATACATTTTGTGAATTCATCCTCTACTCAGTAATTAAACAAATTTAAATAATTAATTAATCAAGAAAGAGTGAAGAAACTAAATTGAAGGTTGTACATTTTATTGGTGTATTGGTAAGCGTATATTCGCTTCTGTAATGAGTTTGTGTTTTCATTCAGATTAATAATTTAGCCTTTTTCAGCGTTGGATTTTATATTCCTTAACAATAAGTATTCAATATGCTTACTGAACAAGGAAGTACTCTAATAATAAACAAACAAGAATATTGTTCGAAACAGTAAGGTTTTCAAGAGCAGATGAAATATTTAATAACTAAAATGTTTTTACTATAAAATATACTCATTTTTCATCAAGTATTTAACCGTGTCGTTATTAAGTATGTGTGTGAAACTTTATAAGGGTTTACTGGTAAGTGACCAAATGTATATGTTCTAGAATGAATGTAATGATATACAATGACATAGTAGTTTCGACTACAGAACGCAGTTGTAGGTCACTGAGACCTATGTCAGGACCAGGAGAAACCAATCAGGATTCGGTATCAGATAATTTTTTATTCCTGATGTCATTTGATTTCTTCCCAGAGGAACTCCAGCTTCATCAACGATTTTGTTCACTTTCGTTTCCCGTAAACATTTTTGAATGGCAGTTATTCGGTACATTCATATGTACTTGACTAAACTTACTGTACTTGTTCCAGATATAGATAGATATCACCTAGTTATACCCGTGACCATTACCTTGTATAAAGAACTTTTACATTTTTTTTTGTCACTGCAGATTATTTTAAAAAAGATGCCAGTTATTATCCCTAGGTCAAAGACAAACCAAAATATCGTATTAAATGTTTCATAAACTACACTACCAGAATAGCCGCCGCCATTCTGTTTTATGTGAGAACGGCTTGATGTGATAAGTGTAAATTTGGTATATTCATTTATTGCCCTCATTTTTAAAAGTTTAAATTTTTTTGAAAACTTATTTCTTAAAGCGTAAATAAGTACGACTGTTGTAAAGAGAATATCTTTCCAAGGAAATACTGACTGGTTTCAGAAGAAATACTGACTGGGAATATCTTTCCCTGGAAATACTGACTTTCCAAGGAAATATAAACAATGAACACACATTGGCTACTTTGTAAGCTTAGTCATGTCAGAGATTTACGAATGTGTGCAAAGCCTGTGTGTATAAGCAAAAGAAAGTGCTCACGATGCCATTACAAAATGGAGCAACGGCCAACGCCATTATTCAAAAAACTCCAGCTAATTAACGGAGGCTTAAGAAACTTTTTACTTCATAAATCTCCCTTTTCAGTTATTCGTCGTGGGCCACTTTGGTAAAAATAGCTTCAAACGTAACCGTGACCAAAGAGTATAAAACCAAACTTTTTGGCCATCAAATACTTTCTCCCATCTTCTCCACCAAATTATAGCTGAACATTTCGTGCTTAATACTTAGTAATTTGTTTCTTAAAATAAAGTTGGTCTATTACAGAATAAATAAATAGTCCTGTACTGCTGCATACATACATACAGTCCAAACAGTACAACAACAAACGTTGTTACAGCTAAAACAAATAAACAAGCCTATTATTAGATGAGCGTTAGCGAAGTCTATCACTGTGTACCAATATCAATTACAGACGCTGCGGTAAGCGGAAGGTGAAATGAGCTTAGCTCAAGATATTTCAACGATTTAAACCCTTTCATCAGGCTACATTACTAGTAATTTGTTGTTGAAGTGAACTACTTCTTTTGGCAGGGTATGGATGTATAATTTGCATGGGGGAAAACTTTTCGTTTCGCGTCAGAGAACGTAACGTTACGCTTTTTCGTGCTGTACTAGCTGCTACTGAGGGACTATCGCGGGGCCCTATTTTGGATGTCAGGGAGGGCGTTTTCAGTGGCTATTCAAGTGTGCTAGTGACTACTACTCACTGTCGCTCCTTGTTGAAGTGACCAATACCTTTTAACGGTTTATGGATGTATGTTTTGAACGGGGGGAAAAACTGTCGTTTCGCGTCTTGCATGTTTAACGTTTTCCACATGCTTACAAAGTAAAATGACAGCTTTACCAAAAAGTAAACAACCCGTTAAATAAACATCTGATCTGAACTAACAAAATTTGACGTTAGTAAAAAATATCTGTTATGAGAAATTAAAAAGGGAAGTGGTAAACCACGGTAACATAAAACATTTTATTTTATAAGTGAAATAACGAAACTCTTCTCTAATTTAAATAGTATTTTACAATTAATTTTTTTTTAACGGTTTCGATCAGTTTAATCATATATTATTGGATCTAAATTGATCTAAATGTCTGAAAATATCTTATTGTCTGTCTGGATCTATCCCTGCTTCTGCAGACTTTCCTTGATTATGGAATTTTTCAGGTAACGTTACTTACTCAAGCTCCAATTAAAAAGTTTCTAAATTTACAAAATCAATTCATATCCTCTATACTCTATTAGTAGGTAAGTTAAACTTTACAGCTTCCAACGCTAAAAAATCGTTGCACAAAGACTATGATATTGATAAACTAACTCATTATATTATTTAATATCAGTATTTTAAAGCTCGTCTGATTTTTAATTGAATTTCATCCCGAGTCAATATTAATTTCCTATTCCAGTTCTCTTCCAGTATCGTCGTGATGAAATATAAAAAAGGATTAGAAATTAAATTGATTAAATCTCTTCTTACTAAACATAGTCGTTGGTTTAATTTATTTATGAAAGAAAATTAGTCTTCCTGTTGATTATAATTAATTATAATATTGCTCAAATAGAATTGGGCCTATCTTACATTCACTTAAAAAACGAATGATGTAAAACAGATTTATAAATACATATTTTACAGAAGAAACATCAAAACCACCATTAATTGACTTTAGTACAAAGATAAATAAAATTTAACAATTCCATAAGATAAAATCATAAGTACAACGGGATATAGAACAACAATAGATGCCGTGTTTTACAATATACAAGCACAATTTTTCACAATTTCATGCCTGGATTTTTATTCCTTATTTCAGTTATTTTATACAAATATTTTATTTTTTAGAACATAATGAAGACAATGAGAATGGAGTAATTAATTTCCGGAAATACAAGTTGGTAGTAAAAATGGTCCAGACCAAATTAACGAAACTAATATAAACGATAATAATGAAAATGTATAAATAACTTATTACTTTAATACTTAAATGTGAGTGATCATTGTAATATAGGAAATGAAAAAATATTAATAAAATATATAATAAAACTAACAGAAAAATAATAAAAAACCATTTATGCTAAAGAATTGAGTCTCTCATATTATTTTAAGATATAAAAATAACCATTTAATTATCAGCAAACCTAATTAATTTTTCAACATATACATATATATATATATATATATATATTATATATATATATATATATATATATATATGTATACAATACCCGTTACAACTGTTATAAATAGTCACGTCCTGTCCGGTCAGTCCCCGCGACTATCATTCCGTTTTTTCTTAATAATTTTTATTTTATATATTTTATTCGACTGTTAAAAACATCTGTTATAAGTTTAACGCGGTTAAATGTCAATATTACATTAACTCTTTTTATTTAATATATATTTGATTGAAATTAATAATACAAACATATGGTATAAATAAAAATTGGTTCAATTAATTCTTACAATGTTTTAGAATAAATCAAATCAAGCTATGACACTTCAAAATAAATAATGAGGAATATCAATCTATTCCAATCTATATCAATAAATTAGAATTGTACCGTGTAACAAACGTAAACTTTTTCATAATACATTTTATACTTAATAAATAAAATTCTGTACACGGCGTAATGATTGTATAAAGTTATACCTCTTAACGTTAAAAATTAATTACTAGTATAAACCAGCTTCAGTAAAGTAAGAAACCAGGATTTATGAACTAAGTTGACAATAATGATTCTATTTTAATAATCTACAAAACAATCAACTAATGAATACTGTTATCATAGTTAACCCTCAACATGAACGTAATACCTTAAGTTTGTTTACCATCGAATAGAGTGGTCGGGACTGTTGCAGTAATGATATTACCTTGTGCATTATACATTGTGAGACAAACAAGCAAAGCACATCTCCTCGGGGTCAGAGTTTCTTATTGACTAAATTTGTAGATCGTTTCTTTAGGATTGCATGATGTAAATACTTTTTAAATTATTATTGATAATATAAACTTCCTAGACTCACAGTTTAGAGTTTCAAATTGTAATTAAAAAATTTACCTCACATTAATTTTGTAATCGTAACAATAATCGTTAACTGTGCGTCATATGTATGTAATAAATATATGCGTGTGTTAACCTAGTTCGTAAAATTAAAATTTAGGAATTCATTAAAATTTGTTTGTATTAGTCCTGTGTATTATTCTTGAAATTTATCAATTGCATTGGTAAAATTGTATGCTAACCATTGCCTATGCATGTTTTATATATGTTAAAGTAAAATGTTATTGTCCATATTAAGTGTTGGGGTAATAAGCTAGATTTGTATGGTATTAGGAACAAGGAATTAAAACATACTTGATAGTTATCTTAGTCCATTGTAAACAATTCGTATGTGTAAATAATTGACTTCTGATGAGTTAAATATATGTAACAAAGGTACCTCAAGGCTCAGTCCTTGGGCCCCTACCCCCCTTTATATCTTAGCGTTTACAAATAATTTTAGCTATAATACACCATACAATATAATTTAACTTCAACATAAGTGCTTTTAACACTGACAACACAACATTGATTTGCTCTGATTAAGAAATTCTCAAGAAATCACGTCTTTTGAATTGGCTAAAATTGTGATATGGTATTAAGAGCCAATAGACTGAGTATAAACGATAGTAAGACTAGAGGTATAATGTTTTCATTGAATACTAATTTTATATAAAATTATTGACATCTTTTAAAAAAACCAGTTAAACTACTTGACTTTTTTCCTAGATAGACACTCTGCTGGATCCTGGGATGAACATGTCCAATGGCCTTTGTAGGAAATTATCAAGAGTGTATATTTCTATTAAAGAAACTAAAGTATTGTGGTAAACTCGGATGTTTTTATTGGTGGCTTATTTCGGTCCCTCTATCACAGTAATTTAAGTTGATGTGTACGACTATGTGGGAATTCTAGCGCTGTAGAAAAAAGCAGTAAGAGCAGTCCAGTATATTATCTAATGAAAGTTTTATATTTTAGTTTTAAAATTTTTCTTCGCACATTAAATATAGATTTTAGAATTTAGATTTATTATTTTGACGATGCCTAACTTTACTTGTAAAAATTATTTAATGGCTAATGAAGATTCTTGATTATTGAAAATGTTCCATAAATGTAAAATTTTATTTTTGTTTCAACACAATAAGAAATCATTTCTTTCAATTAATTTACTCACTCCGGTAAATATAAAAAATTAAACTTGTCCTTTAAAATAATATATTCCAGAACAGATGAAATACTCGCAATTGACACTGTACAAAAATAGAAACATTTCTCACATACCAAAAGCATTACGTCTCTCGGCTAAGGCAAGAGGTCAACTGAGGACACCATGTCTCTAAGGTTGTCAATTGATCTGATTTAGGATCTCAGAGCTGTATCCAAGCGCCCATTCCAGGATCCCAATCACGTAACACAATCCCTTGTGTCCACCCTCAAAAAGCACAAGAAGGGACTATTAAATTGTGGATTCTAGTAAACCAAGTAAGACAAGGGGTAGTTTAGATATTAACACTCGTTCCGAGACCTCCGCACGTATATCTATCTAATCCGTTAACCTACAATCTAATCTTGGCACAGTTGGTAGTTATTCAGTAGGTTTAAGTTGTTAATATGAAGTTGTTGAGTTACGAAGTGATGTTTTTATTAAAACGTGTTAGTAATAGCAAACTATACTTTTAAATTGTCTTTTAATATATTCCGAACTACAGTCAGCGGATTTCTGAATAAATATTATTTTTATTATTGTCATATATCCAGTAACAAAATACTTTCCTTACTGAATTACATTTAATGTTGATTTCTTAATAATAACACAATTAAAAATAAATATGTATCGTCTTAAATTACAGTTTTATATTTTTAAAAACCATAAATTAAGATTAGTAAATATGTATGACAAATAAAAAATAAATATTAAATGTTTACTGTAGCACAATTTTTAATCAGAGAAAAATAGGGATCTGGACGTGGAAAGTAAGTTCCTCGTGGGTTAAAAGAACCCGATCCAGTTTATGGTGCCGATAATTTTGAATCGGATTATAAAAACGAAAGTGTAATTAGATTGCAATTTTAAAAAATATATTAGAAACAAGTTAAAATTCAAAAAAATAATAAGAAGAAACATTAAACTTTTAATGTTAAATACGTTTAATGGATGGTACTGTGTCTGTAATTAATAAAAACCCAGCAACATTTGCTAATAATATATTAAATAAGATATAAATATAATAAACTAAATAAATAATATAACAAGATAAATAAGCTTAAAAACTCATATCAGTGGAGATAAAACATTTTATTATTCATTAAGGGGCAGCCCTGATATAAACAATGCATGTTGTGATGACTGAGGGGTAAGTGAAAGGGGAGCAGGGTTTAGGGCCTGAGGATCCGCCCTGATGGTAATACCCGGCCACTCAAGTCGAGGGCTTTGACTTTCCTCTTCACTGAAACTGATAAGCCGATTCTGAACTTACTTTCCTTTTAAAAGAACGAACACATACTGTTGTTTGAAAAGTTTTACACACTTCATATATTTCGATTACAAATTTCCATAGGAGCTGTTGCAGCAAAATATAATAACAATTAGTAGTTGAAGATAATAAGTTTAATGAGACACTGGAGGGTAATAGTTTCCTATGATTAATAGAGTATCCCAGTACTGTAAATTATCATTACTTGGAATACATATTTTCGTGTAAAAATTATTGTATACTATGAAACCTAATAAAAAGTTTATTTTTTAATGGAATATTTGCCTGACAGAAAAACTCTTGTGTCTTGGGAATAAGAATGCTGGTTATGGTGTAATAACGCTTACTTTTCTTGAAAGCAACTAATAATATTGAATTTTGGAATTATACTTTATATAAAATTTTATATGGTATCACAGTATTATTTCTTTTCCGCCCTCACGCAATAAATACCAAAAGACACTATTTGAACTCGTAAAAACTGTCAAAATAAGCTAACCTGTAATTATCATTGCTCGTTCAGCAGTTTCTAGTTAAGCTCTTTAAGAATCAAAAGTCTATATTTTCCTCGTTCTTTTTCTAAAATGGTCGAACAATTTTCTTCGTCCAAATCCATGTACGTATTATCAATTATAATTCCCAGTTCAGTAATCTGATTGTGGCAGGATCAACTCACGAAATATTGCATATATTTGTTTTGTGTTTTTAGTAATCTAGATGTTAAAAATATTTTGATCAAGGCAACTTTTTTCACAATCAAATCAAATCACGTAGTAAAGCATTTAAGGTCGTACCTTCTTTCCTAGGTTTTAAATTCCTCATTTGTTTAAGATAAATGGCGGTAAGGAGAAACTGATTTACTTGTAAACATTAAAAAGAATTTACCAAAAAAACCATTTTATTTTTTGTTGTAATATATTTTTATTTGTCGATTTTTCATATATTAGTGATCTAAGTTTAAAGAAGTAGTACATAGTAGTATAAAAGCCCAAGTATGCTCCACCTAAATAACGTCCGTAAATTAATGAGCATTAATTAATAGGTCACTCCCACTTGTTAGACACCACAGATCGTTCTCAATCTGGTCCGCCTATCTAAAAAAATAACTAATAGTTCGTATCTTAGACTCGATTTAATAATATCTGCAGACATCAAATAGAGCATCTGAAAATGTTTTGCCTTTTCCGAAAACCCACATTGATTAATCAATTATAATAGCATGAGCCAAAGAGATATTCGACAAGTTTAATTTGTATTACTTTTTCCAGTATTAATAGATAGTACACTTAACAAAGAGGTTGGAGAAATCCAAACCGTTTTTTGAGGGATACTTTATCAGATCTATAAATCGGTGTTATTTTATCCTATCTTAAATCTATTTTGGGAAAATAACGTGAACCAAATGTCTCTCAAATTAATTAAGTGTAAGCTTAGGGGAAAAGAATATTTAAATTCAATTTCAGTACTAGTCAGTCACGCGGAAATGGCCTTCGCAATAATAGGGGGAAGAGCCCTCCCCGCAGAACGGAAACATAACGTAAGAATGTGTTCCTCTGTGAACAGGGTGCAATGTTGAAAGTGGTTCTGTCGATAATCCCTCATCCAGTCCGCAAACCTGGGTTTCGAGTTTTAATTTTGTTTTACTAATATTTTCCTTCACAAAGGAGTAATTAAATTCACATCTGGCACATATTTAAAAAAAAGAATAGTTTGATTAGCATTAACATGTGGACTATATTTTTTGAATTTTAAAAACGTTTTATTTACCTTCTTTTACTGTCAATTATTTAGTAATTCCCCGAAAATTATTTTTTCTTTAATTCATCACACCAATCTGAAATAAACTCTCTTTTTGTTTTAATCAAATTAATAACAATTTGCGCCATGGTGTTTTTGAAAGTTTTCCTCTTACATTTGGGTCGAATGTGGTTTATTTTTTTAGCACTTTATTTCGTATTTTGCACCCTTTCCACGTAAATTGCTCGGATGTACATTCAGATAATATTACATGTTTAGGTGATGTGTTTTGCTAAGAGAAGTAATTTTTTTAATCTAATTTAGTCAAATTTTTCCGTAGTGCCAGCCGCTCAAGGTTTTTGTAAATTTTAGTCCTTTATATGATCAATGTTAGTCCATTTATAAGTAGTAAAAATCAAGAGTATTGTAAATTTTTGTCCTAATCTTTGATATATTAATAGTTTAAATTTTACAAACCTCATCTGCTGGTATTAAACCTACTCCATTATATTTTAAATCTAAGTCACAATGCTACATTTTTTTGAAAGTAGGTGTATACCAGACATAAGTACTAGAATATCTTTAGGTTGCCTACATTTGACGTGGAAAAACATAGTTTTAAACTAAAATACCAAGTGCCTTCATATGTTTATAAAGTTTCTTTCTAAACACAACAGCTATAATTAAAACACCCAATTTTCTCTCTGTGGTTAAAATGGAAAACAACAAAAAAAACAATAACAAAAAGAAAAATACTTTAGTCATATCTATTATGTAATTTATATTAATAACTAAATGTAGTAATGAACAATCAAATATAAGGGACAAGACACATCCAATAGTCTCAATGAAACATTATAAATATGAAAGAACCCTGTAAAGTTGAGAGTCATTTTAAATATTATGTCTTTACAGTTAAATGGCTTGTGTATAATAACACATCTAATTTTCAAACCCATTTTTATTTTAAAAACCATTTAAGAATAAAATTAAAAAAAATATTTTGTATACTAAGCTATTTATCCGGATGATAACGGAGAACCATTGATTTTAAACAGTAACAACTCGGTTCAATAAAAATAAGTCTTCGGTTAAGTCAATATGGATTATCCAGCACTCGAGCTATGATATTGTTTATGAAAGCAAATATGAAAATAAATTAAAAAAAATAACATAAACGGAATATCACCTTTATTAATTATTAATTCACTACACGAGAAATTTTTTTCTAATTAATAATGTTGCTTAAACTATATATTTCCATTGTAGATATTCTTGCTATTAACTAAAAAACACAAAAAACCTGTATCTCTGCTGTTCAATGAATCATAGTGGTAATAGTTATAAGGAGATTATGAGTAGTGTTTGTTTCCACATCCTGCACTTAAAGAAGCTCGAATACTCTCATCACGGTCTGTCAACGCCTTCATTTTCATTTTTCTGATCGAGTGATAACACAAGCGTTGCTTCAACCTCTTCTTGACCCTTGTCTAACGCTTTTCTACAATTAGTTTTTCAGCGACCCGAATTATTTGTTAACCTACACAATCAAAGATTCTCATTTCGCCAATTTTAACTTTCAACGGATCGATAAAATAATAATTTTCGCTTTTTAGAGATTTTTTTAAAGCTTCGATAACAGCTTAATACTCTGAACTGAAGTTGTCGGTTAAATTAGTCCACACAAGCATAGCACATTCCACGTTTTAACTTTTTGATTTGGTAAATTGAGACGGAAATCAACATGTTTTCAAGCAGGATGAAACTCTTGCGTACAATCCTGTACATTTTGCCACAGATGTCCGTTGCCGCAAAAAATCCAAAAATTTATACAGCTTTGTTTTAGTACAGCTGGGTAACGTCGCGCCAATTATAGTGTCAGTCAATTAGTAAAACTTCCTGGAAAACATACTACTGGGGTTTTTTCCTAATAAATGTGGGCGTAATCATCAATCCAAGAAAAGGGAAACTTTTCCGCCTTGAAGGGCAAAGAAAGGTTGTCACTCCACTCAATTTATTTTACCACTACATGTATGTTCAATCTCACTTTTTTGTTTTTTGATGTGTAAATAGTCTACATGTTATGCTTTTGTGACTGTTACATATACTCTCTTCTGAACAACATTACATGTTTTCAATTCATCTGGATAAATTTATTATGGTAAAACACATTACTTTTATTTTTTGAATTTGTACTTAGTCCCTTTCAATGTAATTTTGTAATTTGGTAGTAATGTTACATTTTTAAATAGAACCTACAAATTTAACCAATGCTAATTAATATGCATTTGAATGTCACAGCAATGTAAGGAATAGAATAATAATCAATTTTTCCACACATAAAAAATACTTTTTTCTCTTATTACATAAAACCTATGATAACTTTCAAACTAATAATTCTAACATGTGTAAAAACTGTTTAGATACCATCTATATAACCAATTATTACCAAAAAAAATGACAGAGTTATATAAATAGTTTAATTTACCGTTGTAAATGGTTGGGGTAAACAATTTAAGGAAGTAACGTTTTGTAAGAGAAAAATAGACCTTATATAGAAAAAATATTCCATAAGTGGGTAAATAAATTCAATAAACTCATCCCGCATGGACTATATGTCCATTTTCCCCCCTCCCCCAACACGGTTTTATATGTTTTTTCCTTGAATGATTTGTTTCGCAAATTGTGGAATTTAGATGTAGCAGACTAAAAACAAATAAACAATTTAGTAAGAACACGTTTCTACTACCTTATTGTTTTTCAAAAATTGCTATAGTAATATTGTAACCAATCGATGTAGAGTTAAACATTAAGTTTTGAAACACTACAAACTTCTTATTAATGATAAAGAACTGCCTATATGTAAAGTCCAGGTAAGTCCCAGCATTAAAGCGATTTTAATGAAATTTTACTCAGGGTTTGTGATGAGACAAATACTGAACGTGGATGAGATCATTCAAGCAGTTGTTGGAGTACCTAAACCTATGGCCGCTAGTTAATCCAACGTTTTTGGTATACGTTGTTTAGTCAATTAGCTAAAATGGATAGCCGGTTCAGAAATTATGATCACGGAAAATCCTGTATGTCATCCTAACTTTGGAAGATTGAAGTTACTGATAGGAATTTTACATCTTGTAAAAAGGCAGAGATTATTAAACAAACGATTATATTAATCTTCGACACATGAAGCTAAAGAAAAAATATGATAGGTATTTTACTCTATACACATCATTTTTTTAAGTAACAAATATATTAAAATTCGAACAATTCACGAATCTTACCCCCTGATATACAAAATTAATCTGGAACATTTTCTGGACATCCATCAGGATATTTCAGTATGGAGAAAAGAACCCTACGCCTTTATCTGTAAACATGTTTAGTTCCCGTTGGGTATTTTTCACGACGACAAAACATGTTCTTCCTATTTAATTTGAAGGATTCTCAAATATATTATATGTTTTATTGAATACCATGCAACAAGAACAAAAGTATTTTCAACGCTCACTAAATATTTATAGAAAGCGTATAGATATGTATAACTATTTTTTATCTTGTATAAGTTTACATGGTTCACCTTTTCTCCATAAACCCAAACCTTGTCGTACAACCTTCTTAGGGTCATTGCAGCAACTTAGCCTAATAGAAGGGTTTAAATGTTAAAGTTGAGTTGATTTCGCTATCTGTATTTTTGTAACTCATATTGACCAACGTCTAAGAAAGAACATGAAGAAAGTAGGATAAGACCAGTTATTCTCACAAGCTCTAACTGCAAATATATGGACTTAGGCACCAGCCATATTAAAATGTAATATGAAGGTAACAGAATACCAAGTTATGTCTGCATTGAATTATATAACAATGACATTTGTTCAAAACGGTCGCTATAAGTTAAAAGCAAAAAGATGGTAAGAACGGTTCCAAATGGATCTAAACATATTTTGGAACTATGAATTTGTCTCAAGAAAATTTTATCAGCCAAATAAGCCTAAAATTTTAAATTTCCAAACCAAAAATTATAGAGAAAACTACAGTGGCTTTGTGTGTTTTCACAAACCCTTGTTGGGGACACCTAAATACAAAGATATGCCAAAATAGTGTTAATAATAAGTTGATCTAGCTGAAATAATTTTTAAACGCGTCGGACAAAAAGGATCTGGCATTTACTCTCTTTCTATATAACTAAGAGTTGAAATATTCGTATTAGTAGACACACTAAGAACCGTAACGGCTAGTAAAAAAAGCGCATAGCTATGATTTACCTTGACCACAAGAGTAGTAGTTCAAAGCATACAACACGGTGTATGGTGCACAACAATCATCATTCAGATAAAGGATGCCTAGGTGAAAGTTAGTTACAGTGTGATGCGGTGTAATCCCAGAAAACGACAAAGACATCACGGATGTTGCGGGAAGTTCAAAATAGACGGATTTCACTCCATTCTTGCTTATTTATATCTGTTATTTATTGTTTATTTTAAAGGACCAATGTTGGGTTAGAGGGTCCTTTAATTAATTTATTATAACTTCTTTGGCCTTAATCTGATCTAACTTAAATCATTAAAAATAATAATATCTTTTTCAAAGTGGACTGATTCATCATAAGGGAAGAAGTAATAACGCTCAGTGGAAGACTGTTTATAAATAATATCCACTTAGCTATTATTAGTAAATTTCTAAAAGTGGCATAATTATTATAAGTAGAGTTTAAAACATATTATCCAATGCAATAGTAATATAAAATAAAAATCATATTAGTAATATCTACCATTACAAAACTATTCTACGTTGTTCACGTTTCATAAACACTTAAGTATAAGTTATATTAAGTTACCACCAGGTTCTGGGTTTCAACAAAGTTTAAAACTGAGAGGATTCCAGTTTCGTTATTAGTTTTGGTTGGCTCTTCTTAAATTGATTACCACAGCAAATTATATATCTGAAGACTTTAACCTTACTGCTACTCAAAAACTGATGTTATGACAAGTTTTAAAGTTTTCGTTTAACTTTGTATGAAACTCCCAATATTTGCATAGTGTATATAAATGTATAACATGCTAACAAATATAAAATTGTTTACTAATCTCTATATTTTCTCTAATTTTAAAATATATGGTTATAAAATTGTTTATGTACCTTTCCACAAGCTTCAATAATTACACGTCCATTCATCGCTATTCCCTGCAATAAAATTAAGGACTTTACCAGACGTTATGTCCCCATTCAATGGCATTGTTTGATAAAAAGGTGGTAGTCATTTGAAAGATGTATACTATCTTTGGTTATCCTCGCTTGGTATGATGTATATACCATTTTAAATTGTATTCGCGTTTTAGGTTCTGAAGTTGCAAAGTGTAAAAGTTTCCTTTGGTGCTCCATTTAAAATTCCAAGGTTATTAAAACTTACTACAACCGCCAAAGCAATAAAATGAAAACTAATCGACTTGGAAAATATAAAAAGCAGCAGCCTAGACTCATTTCTATCTATTTCTAGATAAAAATACCACTGAGAATGTGCCTGTATTAAAACAAAATACAACAGTTTGTCCTTGTACTTGTTTATTAAATTATTAAATATGACTACTACTAGCATATGTTGTAAAGAACCAACTCGTGTTAATAAGATAACTAAAACACGCAAGCCGACACCTCAAACAAACTCTCATAACAATGAAACAAAATTGTCCTTATTGTATTTGTACTGAAAAACAATTGATCTTAAAACAGCTTCCTTCAGACCCCCACAAAAAAAAAAATACGTTTTCATCTAAGGAATGAAAGGATAAAAAAGTGACATGCTTTAAATGTCCAAGTCCAGCGGGAAAAAATCACTGTAAGAAATTAATTTAAAAATACAAATACACCATAAATGGTATGAATTAAGATTATAATTTTCAGATTGTATAGTTCCCTTTTCCATATTGGTAAAAAGGTTGGTCAGATGCAGTGTCCGCACCCAAGAACATTTTAAGATGAATGTTTTGTGTGGTTTACGTAGACAACTACTTATTTTAAGAGTTATTTCCCTTTTTATTCATACTAGTCTTTTTAATACGTAATAGCACTATTTTCCCGGATAATTAAATACATAATTTTAACGTTATTTATTTATCTGCATAAAGTATTTTTTATTGGATGCTACCTTTAAATTATGTATATTGCAGCTTCCGTCCAGTGAAAACGCTGACATAATGCCGTTGCAACTTATTATTCTAATTTATTTCCAAGACTAATCAAGGCTTGAATTACCTTTTTAAAGAAAATTTAACTTATTAGATACTGTTTTGGTTAATACTTAGGACATCTTCTTTGTAACACACAGTTAAATAGGAGTGTTGAATTGACGTATAATATGTATAAATACGGTACGTAAAATA
>NW_025782241.1:0-23989 GCF_021130785.1 Homalodisca vitripennis
TGGTCACAAATAGTCCATTGAAAATGAAAAATGGGGCCCCGAACATTAGACATATAACAAAATAGTAAACAATAGTTGAATGTCAAAAATTCATTAAAGAAAGACAAACGGCTTATAGTGCCAAAAAAACTCAACATCTTCCCTCGCTCCCTAACACAATCTATAAATACTAATTAAATCGTGGGGAGATTGGCCAAAAATAGAATATTAAACCATTATAGCACACCTCAATTGTAGGTACCGGACTAAATTCTTACTACTGAATAAAAAAAACCTCCAGATTGCTAAATCCTGGAACAGGCAGTAAGGGACTTAATTTAGGAATGTCATACATAAAACAGTTCTAGTTGGAAATGTGTCAGGATAATATATTTGTTTGTAAACCAATAATTACTGATACATTTGCTGATTCAGACCTGGTGTGGAGAAACTCGTTCGTACATAGGTGGCATTTATTGGTTAAATTATATTATTAATATGATTTATATATCATTTAAGAATATATATGAATATTATATATATTATATTTTCTTAATCTTACGAAATATTAGAATAATTTTACATAAATGAAATGGAATGATATTCACATACAATACTACACACATGTGTGGAATTTAAATATTAATAATTATTGGTTCAAAAACGATTTCGTATTTTACTGATACATTACCAACTTAAGGGACAACGCAAGTAATATGTATGATTACTTACTTGCAAAATGCTCGTGCACAAACAGAACACACAGATTATATCGTCACATTATTGCTGGAGTATTGTTGTCCCATTGTTTCTGTTATGCTTCGTCATCTCAACTAAGGGTATCATCTGACATCACAATTTAAGCTCATCTACTCAATATTTCGTTTTTACTGCGGTAATTTATAATACACACACATACACACACACCATACACACACACACACACACAACAAACCACATATATATATATATATATATATGTGTGTGTGTGTACGCTACCGTAATTTCCCATTTAGAATATGGCAATATCAATGCAGTAGTGGAGGATTAAATTTTTGCTAATCTGGCAGAACATAATAAGCGTGGACATGTTTTCATGCTCACGGTAAATTCTTGAATGCGATTTATTTGTTTATAAACTCATATTAGAAACATTCTATTTAAAATTTATTTTGACAGGTTTATTAGATATTACGCACAAAACACACTACAAACAATAACGATAAACTTTTATTACAAAAGAAATATTGGAGCATAACTATGTTTAGTGCATATGATATCATTGGCTACCAGTTTCAATTAACCTGTTAACATTCATGTCAAATTACGCTAGTTGTAGAATTATGTAGTGGAATGTACAGTTTTACACGCTTTATTCCTTTAGATATTTATAGCACAGATTTACAGCCCGGTTATAGGGCCATTTTATTCTCATTATCTTAGATATTGGCGGCTGATAACTATGTTATTATTTGTTATGAACTTCGATGTTACGATCGAAGTGAACATATGTAGAAACCAATTGTTAAAAAGAGATTACAGTTTGTCATATCGTCGCTATGTGCTCTACTTATCAAAATGCAGCTCATGCATAAGTATTTTACCATTGTGCAAATATTTACAACTGTGAAAATGTTTATATTTGTAATAAGCGTGGATGTTGGCCATCGAAGACACACCAGCGTGAGAAAATAAATACATCAATGTGATAAGTTGCCTAAGTCGGATTGGATGGGAGAACTTTTGTACATCGCAGTGTTCTTATTACAAAATGAGTTAACTGAGATATACTCATATCTCTAACATTGCTTTGATTAAACAAGAAAGCCAAAGCAAGAACATCACTTCTATCATCCTATGGATTTCCTCAGTGCTACCGTCATCACGAACATGTCACCATCTGTCAAAGCCAAATAGAATAAAACGTTTTGCCATAGCATTTGACAGATGAAACAAACACAGTAGAATGATACATTTAGATATATTGCATAATATTAAATCCACGTTATCATCTTGTTTTTATGTCATATTGCGATCACTAACGAACATGTATGTCAGTCACTTTGATCCAAAAATCATAACTCCTCAATGGATTGAATAACGTGAAAAGATAAACCTAGTCGAGCTTTTCTTATCTATGTTAATGTAAAATATATTACCAAACTTGTCCGTGGACTTGTCAGTTACAGGCTACACCACATATAAACTGAATGAAACATTCAATAAATAAACCTTTACCTATCTATGTAGCAATTAATGTTTTACGCTGACTGTATGTAAAAATTAATAATATACTTAGTGTGATTTATCTGATAAAACTTTAGTCGTATAAATCCGTTTCAATTACAAACTTAACAGTTTTAATGACTAAATTGAACCTTATTTTAAGGTGAGGAGAGCAATACCTTCTTATTCTATATGAGTTCGTAGGTATGTACACATACCTACTTCGTTTTCATCCAAACACTGTATTAAGATTATTGAAAGTTTGTATCTCCACAGAGTATATAATACACAAATATCAAAGTATGGTTTTTCCATACGTTAATGTAAGATAAAGAAACGTAGCATAAGAACGCAACTGCAAGAAGAGAGGAAGTAGACGCCATTCGTCCTCACTGAGCCTTGAAGTTTATAGCTTTCACAAGGAGCAAAATAATGTAATCCTTTTATTGCTTCCTTCCAAGCATAATAATTTTGTCTTTTTTCCATGCTAGATGTATGCCAAACGGGCTCTGTATACATGGTATAATGAAATGCCTCTTGTGAAACGTTCAATTAAAAAGGATTTCTACTAATTTTCGAAAATAAATTTTACTAAAATTATTAAATATGTGAAAAAATATTTATATTTAGGTTCATTTAATTACTTGTTTATAATATTTTGGCTAACGTTGTAATTAACTTCCTTGGCTATATTAAATGATCCATATAATATTAAAATATTGAGATAACACAAATATGTTTGATGAAATAGAGGTTATATAATGCTGGAGTTGAATTACAGTGTAAGTTTAAGATAAGACAAATAGGGTACACAAAAGTTGTCTTCAAGTGGGTAACCGCCTATCTAGAACGGATGTACTTAGCTCGCTAAATTATGGAACCTATTAAGTTGCTCTCGTATTGCACTAACACTTTAAAAAGCTTAGTTTGTAAAATCCTGTTGGTTATATTATATATAAAATGTAAAATTTTATTCCTTAATATGATTGTAATTTTTAGCGGACGATAAATCAAAAATATATTTTTAAATTCATTTATATTCCCATGGAAAATAAATTTTTCAACATAACTACGTCTGCGTAAAGAATTAGCGAAAGATGTTGCCAAAAAAGTGTAGTCATCATAATTGGCTGAGTTTTTAGCGACGGCTACAACTCGTGGGAATAGAAATATTTCATTTATATCTATCTGCCTGTTCGTCTATCTATCCGTAATTTATCTTAAAAAACGAAATTTCCTATAACATTTTAATTAAGCATGAAGCTTCATTTACATATAAGGAACACTGAGATCGATTATACTTCTTGTTACAAAATTAGATGTGGCTGAGCATTATGGAATATTTTTCATTCATTTTAAGGGTTACCATACTGACTTGGAGGAATTACGATAGTGCAGAGCGTATTTGTAAACAAACTTAATGAAACCATACTAGATTTAATCATTTGATATATTATTAACACATGCATCGTAACTATCTGAATACATAATATATCATTTTATAGTAACTTTGTGTGTAAAAGTAATTTTAACAGTGGCATATAACATAATTTAACGAACAAAAGTATAAATATATCTTTTTGCAAGATATTTGAGATATATTTTTTTACATTGATGTAAAATGTAGTATCTAACTTCAATATTAATGAAGTTAAGAACTCATTGACAATGAGTTGTATAATTTTATTTATTTTATATCCTTAAAACTTATTTGTCTGCATAACTCGGTTATCTCGAGAGTAAAATGAGCTATATGTTAAAATTGTTGCATGCAACCTCAGGAAAGCGTGGTACTATACTTGGTGTGAAGTACCTTGTCATATCAATATAAAGGTATAAGAAACTAAAAAATATTTCGTCTGCCTTATTTGTTAATCCAGCCTAGGTTAATTTGGTTATGTATATAATTACTATATATCTGAATTAATGAAAACGTTAAAATAACAGCAACTTTATGTACAGTATATTATATAAGTTATTATTTACATCGTAGCAACTTAAGCGTATTTAACTTGTATTTAACAAACATATGTTATACATTCAAATATCAATAAATATTTTGAATAATTCACTAACCTCTTGACTACGAAACTGAAATAACACAGAGATAAATACAGATATAAAGATAATACAGAAATAAAACTAATTAATCTATTTATGATGAAAATTATCAAAGAGCTCAATCATATTACATAGGAAAATTAGCGTCAAATAATTAAGTTAGTACTAAAATTGTCAGAGCTATAGAAATATCATATTTTTTTTTTCAGGACACCTTGTGTATTTCATTGCTACCTATCAAAATTGTTTCACATTCAGACCCTAGAATCCCCAAAAAAATGCAGTAAATTAATATTGGAAAATTACAATTGTTGCCTAAAAATACTAGTTAAAACACGAATTAAATTATTTGAAAAAGAAAATTACTCACAAACTTGCATTCCTTGTTAAAAAATATATATAAACTTTTTCTCACTTTTGAAATCTAATATTTATAAAGAAGCCCTTATGGTAAAAGAATTAAAAAAAAAACATATTTGAAATGCATATTTTTGCAAGGTGACGAATCATTAGTAGGTTCAATGTATGGGAACAGTAGTGTGTGTTTTTACGTTCACAACAAGAATCGGGTACCGAGGTAACAGATGAAAACAAAAAGCCAGTGTTTTCTGGAACAGTATGTAGTATTATACATAAAACAATGCACAATTCACTTAAATGACAAAACAACATTCAAGCTTTGTGTTATATTAGATGCATAGAAAGTATTAGGTGGAGTTTGGCTTAATGTAACGGAAACATTCACTGTTTCATTCAGTTTCAACTGATTTTAGAATCATAATCTTTGAGTTGAAACAACAAATAATGTGGTGATACTTGCAGTAATTTTATAAAGTTATTTAGTTAAATATAATAATTATTAAGTTATTATGAATATTCTCATACATTAAAGAAGAAAAAAATATTAATATAGAAATTAAATATTTTTAGTAACTATTTGATATATAAGGCTCTGGAATATTTTTTGGGAACAGTATGAAGTAAGGTTTAATTTAAAAAATTTTCGGCATTTACTTAAATGACAAACCAACATTTTCGGGACTTATTCATGAAAGTATTAGGTGGAGTTAATTTAATTAACGGAAACATTCACTGTTTCAATCATGTTCAACTGATTTTAATTATATTTGGGTATTGTAGGCTATCTAACCAACATTCATACAATTCAATTGGTACAAGTTGTGGTTAGAATGATGCTTGTTTATTATAAGTTATTCAATGAGGTTATCGTATTTCCCTCAAATCTATAAAATTTTTTTATGGTAACCAAATTTTGCATAAATTTCTGATAATTTTTGATATGGATTGTCTTCCAGGTGTGGAAGTTCGTAATTTATTAAATTTGTAGTTCATCTTACTATAATGCCGATTATAAGATCTAATTTAACTTTTCGGACTTATTTTGCACATGTGTTAATTTAATTAAACATGTTTTTTTATTTATATTTGGTTATTGTAGGCCTATCTACAACATTCATAGAATTCAATTCTCTACAAGTTGTGGTTAGAAATGATGCTTGTTTATTTAGCCATTCAATGAGGTTATCGTATTTCAAATCTATAAAATTTTTTTTTAAACCTAATTTTGCATAAATTTCTGATAATTTTGATATGGATTGTCTTCCAGGTGTGGAACGTAATTTATTAAATTTGTAGTTCATCTTACATATAATGCGATTAGTTTAAGATCTAATTTTACGTCATAAAAATAAAAGTTTCGCTTTATTTCCGTCCTTTTCCAGAATATCGGGCGAAATTTTTTGATAGTCGTAGTTCGCTAACAAAGCGTTTCCTGACATATGTACTTTTTTCTTAATTTGAGAGGAAAGAACCTGAGAAGTTTATCGGGTTAGTCGTAGAAAATCCTGTACAACCTTACCAGAGAAGACACAAGGTAATAACAAATGGTAAATGGTCATACAATGAATCTGATAAAACAGTTATAACGATACAACTCATACAATTTCTATAACCTGCCTCATTAGAGGGTTTGGATCTTCAAACAGTGCCTTAACAGGTTGGGAAAGTTTACTTCCCTCGCAGTGAATTCAGTGTATGCACTGGAGAATGGCAACAACGTTTATCGTTTCTTGTTTGTAAGCGACGGTTTTACTGAGTAAACTTAACACCCCAACAAACAGAAATTAGATATCTGTTGGAATTAAAACCTTTTCTCAGTAACCATATAAGTTTGTAAAACCATATTCTACTGTACATTTAATTACTACTTCACTCTAATAAATTATAAATTGTTATTTGACATCAAGATGTAAAAAGATTTAATTCCAGGTAATAATTTAAACTCTTTATTTAATACTGGAACCAAATAATGGTTGATACGTTTTCTGTTTGTACTATTCTTAACATGTTTAGTAAATTTAAGCATGAAGAAGGTTTAGTAATCAAGGAATATACATTTAAGTTATTTAGCTGTGGGAGATATACATGGTAAATTATTTGTGTTTTAATTCTACAGTGGATTCGGATGAATTAACTTAAAAGTATAATTCTGTAAAGTAGTGTTAACATTTGTCATTTATAAATTGATCTACTTTTAGCACTAACATTTTCTAATTTTAATGGATACTATTAGTATATGAATAGGATAGTTTAAATATAAAAAGGATCGCGAATAAATTTTATGGCAACATAAAGATTAATATTCCATTAGACATTTTTTTTCTCTAAAGTATTTGTTTCTTTAAGCAACGCCTCAATTGGGATGGGTTCTTTCCATAATTAATTTTAAAATTATACACATATTTTGATGGTTGAGACTAAATAAAATTGTCGTAAATTATTAGATCATGTCGAAACCACATATTTGTCATCAGACTCGCTAGAGAGGCAATAATAAATTTTATGTTTATATATGCTTTTTTACATAACTCTCTTTTAAGAATTAAAGTGTTCTAATACCAAATAGATACATTTATTATTTTACTCACAAGAAAACACGGTAGAGCCTCAATTATGTGTTATAAGGGGGTGTCTACAAGGCCCTGTACAATCTAGGAAAGGCTCAAAAAGCCCTCGGATGAGTAAATCATCTTTAAAACTTGTTTATATTTTACAGATACAGTTACTGCCAACCCCAATAACACATTAAATATATATTTTATTTTAATTGTCAACAGTAAATATCAGAAAAAATACTTTTTTGTGCAAATATTGTAATTAGGTACGATGTAAATAAAAACAATGTTTTATTGTTTTGGAGTGTTTTTTATGACAATTGTTTTTTAAATGTATTCAAATATTACTTTGATAGTTTTATTTGTAAGAGTAAGCGTAAGTTATTTAGGAATTAGACAGGTAGAGATCAAATTATAGAAATGTAACATAAATGGTAAATATCATTAATAATACATTTAAATGTAGGGAAAACGTCTAGAACTACACAGTATTGGAAATAATTCACAATAATTGATTGACATTAAGAATAAAGATTTTAATTAGGTTTATATCATTTTGATGTTCATGTAGTTAAGGAAATTAAAAATTAAGTTTCATTCTTTGTAGTGATTGGAAGCAAATAAAAAGGTGGTAAAATGTATATTAATGTATTTCCGTTGCGGCTGCATACATATGTAGTACTTCCTACCGTACAGGCGTTTCACTGAATAGTGGGTCTAGTTACTTTAGTAAGTTCTGTAAAAAAAAAACATATTTAGCTTTTATTACGAGTTAGAGAAGATCTGTCTACATCAATACGTATAAAGTAGTGTTGCTTATACTTTTATTTTAAAATTTAAATGATTTAAAAGTTTTAATCCAATAGATAAAGACAATAGGAAATCTCTTGTAATTTGCAAAGTAATTGAGTAAAAGGCGATAGTGCTCCTATAAATATAATTATACTTAACATATTAAATTATGTAATATAAAAAACTAAGTAAGTGTACACAATAAAACATGTCTTGTAAGAGTATTCGATAAGTTTGGTTCCAAAATTGCATAGCTACAAATAACCTGTAGCGCATTTAATTTTCTTTTTATATTCTGTAGATATATAGAGGGACAGGCAAACATACAGAAAATACATTCCTACATACCCCAGTAAACTAAAATGGAGTTTTGTCAGGCTACTGAGCTATAAATGTTATGAGGCTCTCTAAAATTCTAAAGTTGGGTAAAAAAAATATTGGAACTAAGTTTTTATACACATCATTCTTTCAACCCCAAAGGCCTAAACAATTTATATCTGTATTACACTTGTGACCTAGGACTGCATACGTAATATGTGCCGAAACGTACCATATATAGTATATTTTTCCTAAAACAGGTTTTTATTATACCGGCAACCCCTCATTCAACAGCGAGTATAGAAAAAAATAAATATGAAGTTTTTTGCAAACACATGTATATTTTTATATAAAAGTATAAGGTTGCAGGCAACAGATGCCATTATTCCTAATTACATTACATTGAAATCATTAAAATAAGATTAGTTTTTTTCGTCTTGGAATTATTTTGTGTCATTATATTTAGGTTGTTAACATTGTTTACTAATTAATAAGAACATTAAGTGAAAGTTAATCAGCCATCATTGTTAATTCTCATTACTTGAAATGATATAATGTGTATTTAATGTTTACTTACTAATATTAAAATTAAGGAAATCCATGTGAGTCATCTTATTTACTGATAATAACTAAATGGTAGTGTACATTGACTTTCAAATTTGACGTAGCAAAAACAGTGGCAAAGTAAAAAAATTTATTAATAATAAATCAAAAGTTTTAGAAGTCTGGACTTTTAAAGTAAGATACAAACTTTACAGTTATCTCTCATTCCGAGAGGCTCTCATAAACAAAAGCCACTTTACAAAGTTTTGTGACTTGTAGCATCTCTTCAGACAGCATGGAGTAAATTAAGTTTCTGGCAATAGCTCAAGTGATTGCACTTTCGTTGGATCTAATTCTTACATTTTCCAATCATAAACAAGGAATCAGTAATATATACAAAAATCATGACATATTCATAGCCTCGCCTAGTAGTAGATTTCAAGCAATGTCTAGCAAAATAAAAAAATTAAATGAAATTAGTTGATCAGTCTTAATAATAATATGTTCTGCTTAGATATATCTTTAAAACATCTTTGTAAAACCTTATTTATAATTTTTTTTATTCTACGTAAATGATTCCATGTTTTTCAGTTGCCGCATAAATAGTTTACAAGCTGATAGTTAAAATTACTGTAGTATAAATTAATGAAACACGTTTTAGAAATTAAAAAAGTTCCTCTTTACGTCTTTTGAACAAAAATTTACGTCTGGTGAAGAGTCACCACTGTACAACGGTAAAAAGTCAAGGGTAACTATTATAGCATCTAACACACACACACACACACACACACACACACACACCACACACACACACACACACACACACACACACACACACACACACACACACACACACACACACACACACACACACACACACACACACACACACCACACATACATATATATATATATATATCCAATACATGTATATATATATATATATATATATCTACATGTATTGGATTGGAACCCTTTTGGCGTGTAAGAGCGTTTAGAATCTTGCAAAACTACTTAGATATATGGTGAATTTAATCCTTTACGGTATATTAAATACATTTTCCAAAATATATTAATATATTTTATCAAATGTAAAGAAACTTTAATATTAATATAAAATTAGACATTTTTTCCCTATCAATTCATAAATGTACGAATATAATACTAATAATATTGAAACACTTTGCTAGTAGCATGCTAATTTAATGAAGGTACGTGGAAAACCTTGCTATGTTTAGAAAAATTGAAAAAGGGTAAAGCATACAGTATTGTAATGGTAAAAGTGAATTTCGATGCCATTCTCGATCAGTTCGGAAATCATATCTGACCGAGTGGTCAAATATATCGGACTTTAGATCTGAGCGACCTATACCTATAGTGGTTTAATTCCAGGTTTTCGTGACAGTTTTTGCTGCTAATCAAATATGTGTGTAGTTTTGTAACATCGTTAATATTATTGTGTGAGTGCTAATTGTAATATTACATTTAAATAGAGATTGAAGATGTTTGAGAAGTACATAAAAAAAACTTCATTCATTGAAGTTATTGAACTAATTTTGAAAATTTATTTGAACGAAGTGAGTATATTGGTCACATAACCTAAGTAGCATACAAATCATAAGGTTGTGTGTTTCTATGTGTTGAATAACTATTGTTAACAGTTTTGTTCACATAAGTTCGAATTAAGTAGCATATTAAATCACATGATTGAATAACTATTCATCCTCTTCCACGAAGACGTGCATTTTTCTGTAAAAATAAAATCTTCTGTATAATAGTACACAATGAATATGAGTAACTTATTTGAATATGTAATTTTTTAATTAAGTAACTTCTAGATAAAAATGTATACAACAACATAGACTACAGTATCTAAAATACTGAATAAGTATTCCCTATAGGTCTAAAATACAATAAGTGGCCACCATCCACAATCGAATTATTGATATTTCTGGATTAATCTATCTAAACTACTACCGAATTACATTATAATTATTTTAAAATTACAGTAGAGTATCAGAACTTGGCGAACATAATTTAATTTATCTAATATACTAAATAAGTATTCCCTATAGGTCTGAAGTACAATAAATGGCCACCATCACAATCGAATTATTGATATATCTGAATAGCCTATCTAAAGTACTAAAATGAACAATCCAAATTAAAGTTATTTAAAGGCTGAAGTATAATAAGCAGCCACCATCTCAATCGAATTATTGATATTTCTGATTAGCCTATTTAATTTTAAAACCAATTCCTACATTATTAACAATAGTTATTGACACATGTGATTCTATATTAATTTAATATTACAATTAGCACTCACACAATAATTACACGATGATATAAAACAACACACAAATTTTGATAGCAGCACAAACTGTTGGGAAAACCTGGAATTAAAATAGAAAAAACATTTGAAACTGCGATCGTAGCGCATTCTGCTGGATCCAATTTAAAACATACCAAGATAAAAAACAATGTATTTATAAACCAAAAATTAACTGATCTATCACTGCACACTTAATATTTACGGATTTCCAGTTAAAAGTGTATTTTACTAAAACTTCCAATTTTATATCTGGATAACCTCTATTGATATTCCTGATTAGCCTATCTAAACTACCGAATTTCATTATAGTTATTTAAAATTACAGTATAATGTCAGAACTGGCCAACAGAATTTTAATTTAAAACCAATTCCTACACTATTAACAATAGTTATTCACACATGTGATTTGTATGCTACTTAATTTGAACTTATCTGACCAATTTTGACTGCAGATTAAAAATGTAAATTACAACAAATTGTTTGAAATTCATTAGTTTAAAACTTGATTATCTAAAATGTTAACAATAGTTTATTCACACATAGAAACACAACCTTTTTGATTTTGTAATGCTACTTAGGTTATTTGAGGTAATGCGACCAATAATCTCTATTTAATGTACTATTACAATTTTAGCACTCACACAATAATTACACGATGTTTTATTTTTTATTTTCTTCTTTTTGCCTGTTGGCTGGCCTTTATAAACTTATAACGCGGCCACGTAGTACACTTTTTATAACTTCATTCTATTATATCTTAATGTTATTTGCCGTATTTACTTTGAAACATGAACCTTACCAAACAACACACACACATTGATAGCAGCAGCACAAAACTGTCGGGAAAACCTGGAATTAAAATAGAAAAAACATTTGAAACTGCGATCGTAGCGCATTCTTCCAAGATCAACACTTAATAATTTACTTAGAATTATCAGAAAGAGAAAGAAAAAGAATTTCACTTAAAAGCTACAACTTCCAATTTTATATCTGGATAATCTCTATCCTCCAAAGTGAGTACAGAATATATTGAAATAAGAAGTGTTTGTTATTTTTATATGTTTATGCTTACTCTATGCTTTCAAGACTATAATTTGATTAAACGTATGGCTGTGTTTGTAATATTATAGATGTTTACATAGAACAATTGGTGAAAATTTTACTTTGCAATCTGCATTAGACTACTGATCAAGCACTTTATAATAACGTAATCTAAAATGTAAACAAATGTTTCTGCCTCTTTGGTGAACTTCAGCTGAAAATATTCACAGCTGTTAAGTAAGTATCAGTTCACTTTGTATTACGTGTCCGTAGCGCAGTCTGTCGGATCCAATATAAAACACTCCAACATCAACAATTTATAATTAAAAATGTAAATTAAATTTGACCGAATAAATAATTATAATGAAATTCAGTAGTTTGGATAGGCTATTCAGAAATATCAATAATTCGATTGTGATGGTGGCTGCTTATTATACTTCAGCCTTTAAATAACTATAATCCAATTCGGATAGTAGTTTGGATAGGCTATTCAGAAATATCAATAATTCGATTGTGATGGAGGCCACTTATTATACTTCAGCCCTATCGGAAAACCATCTAATTTGTTTATGTACACTCCTGAAGGATTAACAAAAAATATTATACATTCAATAGCATTACGATAAATTAAGTTGTAAATTTAAAAATTATAACTTGTTGTAAAAATTTGTAATTTAAAATTACAGTATAATGTCGGAACTGGCCAACAGAATTTAATTTAAAACCAATTCCTACACTATTAACAATAAGTAGTTATTCACACATGTGATTTTGTATGCTACTTAATTTGAAACTTAATGTGACCAATTCTGACTGCAGATTAAAAAATGTATATTACAACAAAATTATTTTAAATCCAATTAGTTTAAAACTTGATTATCTAAACTGTTAACAATATTCACACCATAGAAAACACAACCTTTTGATTTGTAATGCTACTTAGGTTATTTGAGGTATGCGACCAATATACTCACTTCAATAAATGTGCAAAATGAGTTCAATAACTTTAATAAATAACTATAGTTTTTTTATGCACTATAAACATCTTCAATCTCTATAATGTAATTATAACAATTAGCACTCACACAATAATTACAGAATGTTACAAAACAACACACAAATGTTGATAGCAGCACAAAATGTCGGGAAAACCTGGAATTAAAATAGAAAAAACATTATGGCTGTGTTGTAATATTATAGTATTAATATTTACGTAGAACAATTGGTTAAACTTCATCTTTGCAATCTGCATTACACTACTGATCAAGCACTTTACAAATTTAAAATATGAACTTTCTAAATTATAATGTGAACAAATGTTTCTGCCTCTTTGATGAACTTCAGCTGAAAATATTCACAGCTGGTATCAGTTCACTTTGTATTACGTGTCGTTCGTGGCGCAGTCTGGCGGATCCAATGTAAAAACACTCCACCATCAACAACAATTTATTATTAAAAAATTAAATTAAATAAACTATTAAAAATTGGACCGGAATTATGAATCTAAACCATTCTCGGATCCAACTGAAGACACACAAAAAAGTTTTCATTAAAATCGGTCCACCCGTTTAGGAGGAGTTCATTAACATACACACGCACACAAGAAATATATATATAAAGATAAAGTTTTTAAATGTTTTTGGCTGGCTACTAAACGTGTTTTTATAAATAGAGATTGAGTTAGATTTCATTGAATAAATCACACAGGTCCTATTTCAATACGTAAAGGTTTTTGTCATACTTTTACAAAGAAAATATTTCGGTTTAATTTGGATATTTCAAAAATCATCATTAAATGTGTATTGATACAATATTTATTTAAATTTATATATGGTAAAGCTATGTTAATACCAATGTAACGTAGAAGTTTACGATACTTTATTACATAAAAAAACTACGTATTTAACATTTTTACCAAGTAAATTAATGTGTTGTAAACAGTTCCAAATAAACTTTCAGCCAGTTCTATAATCAGGACAATAATGCTCAACTTTTAAAAAATAGCTGAATAATCAAACTTTAATTAATATCAAACTCAACAGGACAAGTGTTAGTAGAACCCTTTGATAGTTTATGTAGAAAATGTACTAACAGATTTAACGAGCTTGAAAATGGTTTTATCAGAGTTCACTAACTACAACTAAATTATTATATTAAACTAAAACCGACTTTAATTTCTTAAATTTATCGAACTCATTTACAATATTTTTTACTTTTTCTATGCATCTAAGTATATTTTATTGAGAGGAATTAAATAATTTGTAGAGCAAAAACCACATTTTTATGGTGTCTTCTAAAATTGTTAAATATTCTTAAACGTTTTTACGCTAAATACATAAAATAGAACTTGTTCATCATTTAAAAATTTCTAACGAACTCAGAATGTTGTTGTCTCAAGTACCATAAACTATGCCCCGTGTATCTGAAAATAAGATTTAAACAAGTAAGTTTAATACTCGTATTTGAATTTCCTAACAAATAAAACATGAATGTTGTAGTAAAAGAACGACTGGAATATTCCTTTGGTGTGAGTTCGTGTCTTAATGTCAATTTTTGATAATTCATCACATACATCTCCAGTTACTGTAAAGTTTAATTATCATCGTTGTAACTGAATGAATCGTTATAATTAAAATATTCTATTTAAAGTTTACGATATATTATCAAAAATATTCTGATATTGTTATAAAATGTGGGTTAAGAACAGCATCAAGGGCTCTACACATGTCCGTCTTCAATAAACCAGCACCGGCAAAGATAAGACCGATGTTACAGAGTCCGGGCAACGTTTTAGATGTGACCGCAGTGAATTTCGGTTAGAGTCGGACTGTTTGAGCTTCCTTGTGTCAAGATTGCTCGGTCTTAGAAGAACGTATACCTGTTATGGCATCCCACGAGCATGATATACTAAGGTTATTTTCTGAACACGTCAGATATTTATGGACGTGGTATACATTTTAACAAATGATTTGTTTATTAATTTGTTATTTATATATACGGTATTCTTAATTATGAAATTTAAAATATAATAATATTCAGAAAAATATTGAATGCGTGTTATGAGTGTTAACTCCTGTAGTTTTCCGTGTTCAATAAAGAAGTGACATCTGATATTTACTCTAGTTTTTACACTACCTAAAAAACACATCATAATTTAATTTTGCACCCCACTTAAAATTATCTTCTTATCTCACTTTTTTGAAGTGCATGCATAGTAGAGAGAAAGCTGATCTGTAAGGCGGAGTCGTCTTATAAGAATGTAAAAGTTTTAAGTAATAATTTGATATTTTCTTCCTTCTTTACTAACGTCCTAAAATAATATGTTTTATTCCTTACACTATAAGGCCTTCTTAAAACCATTGTTGTAAATTCATCAACCTGCTTTTTTCACTAATGTGATAGCTCTTGATGGCATGGTTCTGGAGACATGTAACGTGGTACTTGGAAGATAATATTTATTTTAGGATCAAACGTTAAAAGGGCAGTCCATCTGTCTGCTCGTTTGTACAATCATAATTACTCCTATAATATCTGAATATTAAATCCTCATTATTCAGTACGTTACACGTTCATTTTTTGCTTTCAATAAGAGAGAAATATAGTATATTTTAGAAAGTAACAACTAGCGAAAATAAAGACGCTACGCTCAAACAATAATTTAAAAATTCATAGCAACATTTAAATCATCATACTACCACTCATTTTATTTTGCTAGTAAGTATATCTTTAATCATTTTCTAATTTACGCTGAATTATAATGAACAATTTATAGTAGTTTACATATCATGGCTTATCTAGTAAACCAAGTGTTTAGTTCTCCTAAGAACACGCATTCGTTCAGTATGGTCATCTAATTAATTATGTCCCTGAATACTTAAGTAGTTAGAAATTGTAGGTCAGTTTAAATATTATAAATAATAATCATTTTAGTATGTTTTTTATTGAATATGTAGAAACAAATATTTAGAAATTTAAATGTTATTTCAAATTTATCGTAGACAAACTTATCCCTCATACAAGTAATAAATTTAAAATGTTTAAATTATCAATTTACGTGTTAGAGGTATATTCCAAATTTAAACTTATTATAATGACCCTTCCCATAAAAAAATATTTATAGTCTCTTCCTTGGTTTTATAATTGAATGTGGTCCTCTTATTAGGCCTTAAATGAAAAATAAATGGTTTAAAATTTTTATTAAACTGTAGCTTTAATCAAGTTTAACCCAAAACTATGTATAATCAAAAGTATTGTTACTACCCTTCCTTAATATAACATGCATGGCTTCTCTCAGTAGAGTATTGTATTAGTAATTTAAGTTATGAAAGTGCATGTAATTTTATCAATAAATTGGGCAGAGTTTATACCTAACCCAGTTTTCGTTGAGTATCAAGAAGTACTCGTATGATTTGGATTACGGCATACGTAACAATATTTTCGTTTATCGCTGTTTCAATCATACTATTTATTTACTTTATTATATCTTTTATTGTATTTATCCTTATATCAAAACAAATATTATAACAATTGTTACCAAACTTTAAATAATTAAATGTTCTATAAAGATGTAGTATTTGTTTTGTCGTATTTTTCAGAATTACAACTATTAGGCCACTAAAATGATAAATGCGTATCTATACAGATATTGCAAAATATTGAAAACAGAAGATAAATGATTATATTCACTATATTTCATACTACAGATTCTATTGTTTTAATCGTGTTATCCTTCAATTCGTTTGTAATCCTATTGTAAAGAAATAATCTTGAAATATTTAACATCATCAATCTTAAATTACGTAATTAGACACATTTTTTCTTATATTTCGACACATAGTTCATACATTCAATAGATTAAAAGCCAACATTGGTTTAATTATTTGCAGTGTTAAAGCTGTTATTATTAACTTGCAATACGGTTTCAAATTAATAAACGCATTGTCTATAAGACATATTTAGAAATAATTGTGGCTCTAACCGTATGATTTCCAGGAACCTTTGTTTTTGACATGTTTCAAATAATAGCTAAAATCTGTATATTCATGAAAATAAACCATTTTCACACTCTATCTTTCCCCACCTCAATAACGTCGGATAATATAGAGATATGTAACACTCCTTATTGTACCGTACGTAAAGCCTTTTAATGTTTAATTTGTGAATTAGTGAAACATCATGTCTATTTGATTCACGTGAGATGTATTGTTGTTTTCCACTATTTGTGTGAATTTGTTATAGAAATATTTAAAGAAATTTGTCTGAAATTAATTTTTCTTAGTCGTGTGTGACCTAGATTGTAATTTTATTTCTGTAACAATTCTCAATTCGGGGGAAATTATAAAAAAAATCACATTATTGTGCGTAATGTGTGCATTTTCCTAATAAGTTGTTATCTCTTATATTATCCAAACATCATCTTATTGAGCGTATCTAGTTTTCATGTGGAATCTTAATAAAAGGCTTTTTAATGTTTTAAAATTCTTAATCTGGTACACTGTACTACAAAAGTTTTCGAAATCAAATTTTTAAAAACAGCTCTTACCAAGACGAACACAAGGTATAAGACGTAAAGAGAAAAAAATGTCAAAGTAAATCCGTTTAGTAACTTCGGAGATTGTATTATGTCAAATGTAACGATCTTTGGTACATTCAGATTACTTTATCACAATTACAAACAACTATCATACATTCTAAGTACCATGCTAAACTATATTTGATGGGATGGAATAAATGAAATATAAAGAAGGAAATATTCACATACATGTGCCAACGCTATTTAAGCTAACATGATTGCAAGTATTGACGTTCGCATAAGGATCTGGCACAGTGTCAACTCCATCCCTTATCTAATCCTTGTTTTGCGTCGTTCTCTCTCCCCTTCTTGATTTAAAAGGAAAACCAGTGATATGCGCACGTTATAATTCATCTCATTTTATATTCAATAATTATATTTCTAAAGATAAGCTTTTCGGTTTTTAGAAAACTGTAAATAATAGGGAATTATTTTTATGTCTTTAAAATAAAAATGTAATATAATAATGAAATGTATTGTTATACATGTAAACTTTATATGTAATACAATCTATGGAGAATTTAGTTAAATTAAATTTGATTTCATTACAACATTGTCCAGAAATATAGTGTGTATAAAATATTTAACAACACCTTATTTAGAAAACATAGCAAACAGTTCACGACTACATAAGGCTATCTTAATCACTTTAATCACACAATATCCATCACTCCCCTATATTGATGGTAGGGCCTCCGTGAACTATAAAAAAATCTTAAATACAATTCTAGATTAATATGCAGGTCACATTAAAAATTTGTATAATTAATGCCACAAACCAAACTAAAATGGTGGCTATTAAAATAGTGCTTTCTTTTATAGATGAATTAATAATAATGCTTTAAAAGTAATCTACGCAAAATACTACATTTATGTAGTTTTAAAAAGTGCCTCTTCATGTAGTAAACATGTTTCTGGAGATAGTTCAAAGGCTGCGAGTTTAAAGCGTAATGATGATGAGATAAATTATAATATCAGACTTTCTTTACCACAAATGAAAACAAATTTATTTAACATATATTAGTAATAAGAAATCAATGGTATTTTTTTATGAAACAAGAATAGTTCTACAATCCGTTTATGGAATCAAAAACAGTTTTATTTTAAGGAATTCATCATTCCATCCAACACACTCAAGATGAGCAATGTAAGTTCAACTATATAATATCGTAGATGCAAGAATTCAAATAATCCAACAAGCTTAACGAGTACTAGTTATTGTACTAGTTTACTGGCTATCAATCGAATAATAAAGAAACAATACAGTTTTTTACAATATATAATGTAATTTTCTTGGGTGGAATCCAATATTACTAAAATGTAAGCATCAATGTTTTTATTCCTTTTAGATTTAAGTTTTTACAAATAGCAGTTGATATAATTTCATAGATATTGTATTTAATCAGTTTAGTAAAATTATCCTGCAAGTTGTACATAAAAGAGGATTTGGAATAATACTGATCTTAGTATAATTTTGCCCGTTCCTAGTAAGAAATTTGAGCGAGTATCATTTCTATGAAATATAGCCAATTACAGCAGGGGTCAGTACAATCTGAAGTTGCAACTGTATCACTGCATTACCTCCATAATGTGCAAAGTTGCCTCGTTACGGCAGACAAATGGTTGTTTAATACATATTAAACCCCTCTAAACACATTTGCTAATCATGTTGATTAAACAGTTACTTGACCTTTATAATAAAAATTATATGCAGTCAAAATTAACATATGTTATAACTTACTACCTTTATTTACCAGAAATAAAAATTATATTACAATTTTTATATGTAATAAATGTCTGGTCAATATATGGCTGAAATATCACTTCCAAACTTGTAAGTGGTAATTTAAAAATAAGTCTATAAATCAAAGGTTTATAACTAAATTTTAATCATGCAAAACTACGTTCCTTCGAAGTTCACATTAACAAAATACTCACGGTTCACACCTTGCTTTGCAAATACAAAGCCTTATCTACATTAATGGGATTACAGGCGATTACAAACTTAATTGTATTGTATTGAAATTTGGTATTTTATAGAGGAAAACAGTTAATTATGTATATTTTTACATTAAAACAGCGACTTCTATTTCCAGATCTAATAATTCATGGTAAAAAATCTACTACAAAACACATTGGTCTTATATTATGAAATACGTAGTATTAAATTATATTTGTATAAACTTGTAAACATTTGTATAAACTTTTGCATGGTCAAAATTATTTCAAACATTTATTTGTTTTTTTAAATTACGTTTGCAGTTACTAATATTTACCAATATAAATCACAGTTGGTTTACCAATAGCAAGTGGGCTATTTGAATTCATCTAGGGGGCTCAAATTTTGTTTAGGCTTAATTTGAACACTATACTGCATCATTGAGTAATGAATGAAATCCTTTCCCACTTTAAACTTCTCTCCCATAACTTTGATCCTTATAGACTTTAGTAAAAATTTACTACTTGTCCGGTTACTTTTCAAAAGTCAAAAGTATTTAAAATTATTATTTTTTCAAAATGTAGGATTTAATGGTAATTAAGAGAGACAAATTATTATTGTAAGCTTAAATTCTGTCTTTATCCAAAATAAATAACAATCAATAGTGCAAAAATGCCTATATGCAAATCCTTTTTGTGTGTTTCAATATTTCCTAAATAGATTAAAATATAAACATATTTATATACTAAACACTTGGCACCGTGTTTCCATTTTAACAACTTAATGGTAAAAACTAAACAATTTAGAAAGCATATGCGTATAAATGTATATTTTTACATATCAAATGTAAACGTATTACACTCTAAAGATTTTATTTGTAAGACTGATACTAGAAGTCACTTTAATTCACAAATAATTCAAGCGACAGATAAAAATATAATTAAAAATAAATATCTAAACAATTATTAGAAATAAAAATTCATCTTTTCTGAGAGGTATTCCATTAAAAAAACATTGCATGTATTATCATGCTATGTTTCTTTCTCAAAATAGAAATAACAAGTGTAGATTAACACAATTAATTCTATGTTTTACTAGAGAAAAATTTGTATTTTGTATTAAATTTGAGTAACCCTCATGGTCTGGTTTAATTTTTTTGATAAATTAAATGTGTAAATCATGTACCAAATTGTAATAATAATAAATATTTTCGCTTCCAAAAATTATAAAACTAATTAAAAAGGACATTATAAATACATTTATAGGAAATCCACTGTCATCAGGATAACATAAATGCAGATTGCACCTATCTAAATAATCTAGAATTGTTGTCAAGACGGCTTCAAGATTATTGAAGTTAAATGTTCAACTTATATATTATAAACTAGTTTCCGACAATACAAGTTTTTCTTTTTATTATTTGTAATTGGCTACTAGATAAATTGTTCATATGTAACAGCACCCAAAAGTATACAATATATAATTTTTTAGGAGCTCCAGTCGTTTTAATAGTTCCTTCTGGAGATTTATATGTATAGCAACTTTCGGAAACCGAAAGGTTATATCTTCCTTGAATTAAGAGATACGATAATTCATAGCCTATAGCAATCTTTCTAAGAATCTCAAATCGTTTTGAAGCCCTAAGTATATAGTAAATCCGCCAAAAGGCAAAACGTTTGCAGTTAATACAGTTCCTATAAAACGTTAATCCATCTGAGGGAGATTTATCATCTCAGACCTTTGGGTTTTGGAGGGTCCTCATCCTCAAACCATTATGAATGTAGAAGATATCAGTTTCTAGAAGTTCTTCGACTCATAAAGCTCTCATCCTCTAGAAGTGTTCATCATTTCCTGATTAAAGAGTTTTAATGCATGACTCCTCCTATAAAAAAATTAAATCCTTAGATGTTAGCAGTCAATAAAAAACCTTTCATTATTAATCCTTTTTTATACACTATTAGAAAGTCCAGCTCCCAATCCTGTTTTTATTAGCGTGGAAACCTTAAGCTTAAGAAAACTAAAATATTCATGTCCATATTAATTCCAGGATAGTAAGGAAACCTCGAAAATCATATATTACCAACAATAGTAACTTTCAGTAGCTAGTGACACCCGGCTACTGTGATTTCATAGAATATAGAAAACATTTCTATGCGAGTTAACATTTAAAGAAAGTCTCCTAAATCAGTCAGTCATTTTCTAGTTTTTAAGAAGGATAATTGGAATGTTTAAGTCACCCATTAGTGCACTAGTTTCACATTTCTGCATGATTATATCGAATCATGGTGTAAGCAACTGTGTAAAAACTATAAGAACTAATTCACATTTAATTTACACAATTAAGCCTTTTACAGAAAGAAAGATACCACAGAAATGATTGAATTTATTTAAGTTGCCATCATGAACTGCAGCATTTAATGGCTGTATAAATTAAACTAATTCCATTAGCTCCTAAAGTTTTAGGGTTTCTTATATAATAGGGATTCTTACAAAAGGTTCAATTAGGTTTATCCCACTGTTGTTTGAACTAAAACTGTCCGAAAATTCTTTTTTTAGATTTAGAAACAATCCCGTTAGGCTGAAATAACCTTAAGAGAATTTTAAATCATTAAATAAAGATTTATATTTTCTATGAACATTTAAATAAAACCTTCAATTTCAACCACTTATAATAATCCCCCAATAGTAGCGTTGCTTCCTTTACAATAACTTTATAACAGGAGTCCCCAAGGCTTCCGTTCTTGGTCCGACGTTGTTTCTAATTTTCATAAATGACTTGCTGAGATTACCATTAAATGGAAACATTATAGGGTTTGCTGATGATATTGCGATTAGATATTCTGAAAAACAATGGGAAAACATCTGGAATCATATTAGAGAAGATTTGATAAAAGTCAGGAAATGGTGTGAAAACAACAGAATGGTCTTGAATGCCTCTAAGACTAAGTTTATAAATTTTGACTTAAAAGGATACCAATTCAATAATGTGCTAAAATTTCATAGATTAGATTGTCAAGCCATTTCAAACTGCCAATTGTGTGAGATATTAATATGATCAAGTTGAACAAATTTTAAAATATTTTAGGAACTAAACATTGATGAAAAAACTGAGTCTGGGGAAAACCGCATATAAACAGCATTCAAGGTAGGTTTTAAGAAGAAATATCAACGAAGTTTTATATTTTTTTAAGGAAAAATTTATTGATGATAAATTTAAATGAGAACACCTTTATTTTGCGCTCTAATTCAATTCTAAAATTGATATTATGGTTATAGAAAATTTGGTGGAGCTGCTGTGACAAATTATAACACATTACAACCGTTGAAGTGTGAACACAAAACCACTTCGTATGAATAATTGCAAAAAGTCGAAAAGAATTATGAATCCTGCATTACCTATTCTATATAAATATCTATAAGTGAATATTTCCACCAACTAAAATATTCTATTTTTATTCAAAGGTATTAAAAATTTTCTATGAGAAAAGTGGAAACAGGTAATGACAGAGTTTACCACAAGAACAAGAGGTGACATACTGGGGCTGTTCATTGAGACCGAAGGTAAAATAAGTCAATTTTTCAAAAAAAGTTTTTCTTTTTTGGTGTCCATAAAATTGTTTTAATCTTTTTGCCCTTTACAAAATAAAAAATTGTAAAAATAGTAGAAAGCCAACATTTTGAGAATAAATTGAAAAGTTAGGGCTTTTAAATTAATCTTTATTAATATTGATAGCTTTTTTTCAAAAATTTTAGTTTAGGAATTTGTAACAGTTTTTTATATTTAAAAGATTTTAATTTGTAAAGTTATAATTGAAAAATGTTATGTTTAAAATATATGTTAACTGTGGGGTGTGCACACTGCAGATTAACCGCACGATGTACTTGTTATAGTTTCGACTGATCATTATACAATGAAGTACAAACTTTCAGTTGGAGCTAGCCACCGCTTTACTGGCATACTGTGGCTTGGGGGGGTTAATTCCTACCTAGTACCTGATGTAGAATTTTTTGTAAACTATATTTTCTGGAATAAAATATATTTCTATTCTATTCTATTTCTATACTTTATTTATTTTTTCATCTTCATGCAGTTCTATGTAAGAATGAAAGTGGCTTGTCTACCGCTATTAACCTAATACTCGAACTTAAAAATATTTTAAACTGAAAGTAAGCATATAATGGAATAGGATTTTCTTACTCAATACAGGCTTTAGGAAGATTGACGTAAGTGTAAATATTTTCTAAATTGGTGACCAGGGAAACTTCTG
>NW_025782242.1:0-35720 GCF_021130785.1 Homalodisca vitripennis
AACTCCATTTGCTTAAGGTGGAAAATATTTTGTTGTTACTTTTGTTCATAGATATTGTTTAAAAACTTTATTGTTTATAACGTTCTGTTTAATGGTTTCAGTGCTTGAGGGTTTTTTTTTAGTAAGAAACTAATTGTTGTATCTAATCAGTGCAAGGTATCATGTGGTGTCAGTTTTATGTCTCTGCAGTATTGGTTGTGAATTTATACTGCTTTATTTATCCATCATATTGATCAGTAATCCTGTTGGTTGTGAAATGCTTTTTGTTATTTAGTGTTGCAATTCAAGCAATAAACAAAGAAATGTTTGTCTTGCGAATAATGTTTGATGGTCCACAGAACAAAAGAGTAGGCCTTGTGCAAATGGTGAATGAGGCAGACAGTATACGATGGTGCACATAATATAAATACAATGTAGGAGTACGCCACACCACGTGTTGCGTAACAAGCTTCGCTGAGGTTGCGTACGAAATTTCAAAGCCCCTGGCTACTTGTGTTATTGTATCATGTTAAAATGCCATATTATTAAACCCAGTTTTTGTATTAAATTTATTTATTTTCAAATTTGTTGTTCCCGTCATGGTTATGTATATGATCGATTGTAAAAATGTTTGCTAAACGCTGAGACAAATCCCACAGAATGACATGCACCATCATCTAACTCGATGTTGCTTATATAGAAAAGAAGTTTTATGCAAAAATTCAAGTCTATAGGTCGGATTTTTCTTTAAATATAATGCTGATCAGATGGCCAGGAAAATAGACCAGACAAAATTTTCCAGTCCCTCGATTGATATGCTATGCTAATACTCATCCAACTAATTTTCAAAATTTGCCTATTGGCAATTAAATAATTCATATACCTTAATCATTCCTGCTAGTCACATTCATTATCAAGTTTTATTCTCGTTTGAGTGGTTTTTTATAAAGGTATTTAAAACTTTGAATGTTACCACTAACTAACAATATTTTTATTTTCAGGATTTTAAAGTCCTCCCCCCAAAATTGTCACAATTGTGTGACAATTGTAGAGGGGTAAGCGCATGAATCACAATAACTACTATCTAATGCTTCTCATATGCCTTAGACCTTCACTGCTCCCATGATCCTTTCACAATTTCTATGAATTAAATTGTGATAGATTTTCCAAAACTCAGATCACCGCTTCAAACTGTGTATGCTGCACAAGTATATCAACCAACTCATCGAATAATGCCTGACAATTGCTGCTTCAGTGTGTAGGTCTTGTGGCTTCAAATAATGTTAACCCATTGCAGGCGGCGATAAACTTCAGCGCTTGAATTCTGGATTGAAAGAATCATTAGCAGTGGGTAATTGGTGCGGCAGCTCTTTTAATTGCACTCAATTGCTTTTCTAAAACATATTTTAATTGTTTTTTGTTCATACATATCTTAGATGAATAATTCAAACTAATAAATAGGAAAGCAATAATTTTACCAACATTTACGACAGCTATTCAGAAAGTAAGGAACGTTCCCACCTGACGCCACCAGGTGCGTGTGTCAAACGCATATATATATTTGGTGTGTTCGTGTTCGGCACCTCAGTCAGTGTCTAGCCGTGACAACAGAAAAGTCTCTGCACCATCTATTTTTTATATTCAAATTTTAAATGTGTGGTGCAATTAAAAATCCCACCAGTTGTGAAGTGTGGTTTTTGATTAATGTTTTGTTGGCAAAAAAAATGTAAACCGATGGAAAATTCATTGGGAACCTCTAAGAAGTGTATGGGAAACACCGTAATGACTGAAAGTTTTATCAGGAAGTGGTACATTCAGTTTCAAAATAGCAGATCAAAACGTTTATAATCAAGAGAAAAGTGGAACATTTGAGCATTGTGACTGCCCATCTGGTCACCAAAGTTGAAGAAAAAGATTTGTGAAAACCGCGGGTTTCACACATAATTGAGCTTTCACTATGTTTTTCTCACAGGTATTTAAGGAGTTTATTGTTTTAAATTTTTTCACAGAAGCTAGGCTACCACAAATTTTGTGCAAGATGGGTGCTAGAAGGCACAGGTGGCAGAATTCTATGTCACAGGAAATCCATAGTTTGTCCACCGCTATGATAAGTGCCTGAATTTGTATAGTGTTTATGTATAGAAATAATATTTTAATTCCTCTTTCACATGTATATGATCAAATGTTTTTCTTCTACTTGGTTTTATTAAAATTCCAAAAACGTTCCTTACTCTCTGAATAGCTTTCGTATTCAAGTGAACGAAACACACATGACAGAAACGCCATTTTACAAACAAAAGTGGTGTAAACAGAACGTATGAGCTCACTCTATCAGATGTTTTTTGTTATTAATGTGAAAGCAATTAAATACCACACCTAGCTGAGAGCATGTAAACGCTGAATAGAGCACACTTCGTCACTGCCTCTCAACCTCCAGTCCGCTGAATGGTAGCGTACACACGCTGTGCCTTTCGCCCGCAATGGGTTAATGATGCTATTATCACTTTTAATTTCAAAAGCTTCTGTGCAATAAATTCTTCAGATATTTGTACGCATACACTGAGAGCATATTCTTTCGGAACAGACTGACCAGGTAGCATTTAAAAACCTGGTGGTCCAATGTTACGTTTGTGCTCAATGACCAATGAAACTCACCCTTCTTTTCTCCAATGAACACACTTGTAGAATTTAACCTTGAAACTGCTATAATCTTCCTTGAATTGGCGAGCAGCTTTGTAAGGTTCTCTTATTTACAGTATGTTAATTGTGAAACAAAATCTTTAGATATCATTGGTTCTTGTCTAAAAACCAACATGTCTTCAAATTGTTAGTGACATTTTTGTTAACATAATGTAATGATGTGAAATATTCTTTCTTTCTTCACTAGACAAATATCCTGCTTGTTTATCAGCCCTTCCTGGATGCATTTCCTCTGGCTTGATTCATTTTCCCCTTACACTTTATTTTTGCACAACCTGTATGTCTAAGTGTGTTTCTGTGCAGACTAAGGAAGTTAATTGAGCAAAAAATAGCATGTCCATTTTGTAGAAACACCTGGTAATCACTGGGTAAATCTTCAAGTGAAGATACCAATTTATACATTTATTTCATTATTTATAAATTCTTTTGGTTCTAAATGTATATGTAATGTAAATAATGTTTATGAGAAAAGAACAACAAGCACTCAAACAAATAACAACAGTGAAAGTAAGTTGAGCCGGTTATACTGGCGGTCACCTTGATTGTAGCCCCATAACAACAAAGTTTTTACAAACCTTATTTTTAATTGTAGAAGTATTAGAAATGTCTCATTTTATAGATTAATACACATCCAAATGCTTTTTTGCCTTTTTCAATAGGTAATTCATAAAAAATCAAACCTTTTTTATTTCATTGTTTAAATATTAAAAAAGCATATACTTTACAAAACGAACTACAAAAACGTTTGAATGTGTGTTGATTATATCTTTTAAAAATAAAAGATTTCCCATAATACTACAGTCTAAAATAAAGGGTCCAAAGTGTATGAGGTATATAACATTGGTCTTATGAGGAGGGGGGGGGAAACTCAAGGTCAGTTTTACTATAGATAGCTCCTAACAACCCTTTAACCCTACAGCTGGTATGCATTTTAACCTTAACTGGCACAGCTTTTTTTTATCCCTTGTACAGAGTTTTAAAAAAATAACTAAAAACCAGTTACTATGCAAAACATAAAGTGTTGTATATAATTATATTTAGGATAAAGTGCCCTATATTGTAAAAGAAATACAAATAGGGTGTAACTTACATTCATGGAAAGTTGAAATTTTTATTTTCTAAAAACAGTTTTTTGTTTTATTTTCTAAAAAACGGTGTTTTTTGTTTTATTTTTTAAAAAACCGTTTTTTGTTTTATTTTCTAAACATTTTTTTTCTTATTTTCTTAAAAAAGTTTTTTTGTTTTCTGCAGCGCATAGAAATCACAACCAAAAACACAAAAAATATCCAGATTTTTATGCTGTTCATGAAAATGTTTATTTTATAATACAAAAACGAAAAGTAACATCAAACTAAACAGAGCAGAATCCAGCTGACTCAAACAGCACCAGCTGTCAAGATTGCATACTGTGTCAGACACCTTTAGCTTTTAGCGGCTAGTAAAATATAAAGAAACATTTTATGTATAAAAGTGAGTAGATTAGAAGAAAGTGCGGAATCTGCCGATAACAATGATATAACTTTATTACGATTTGAATGAAGATTGTTCGTAAGATGACGTAATTAGCAAGTGATGTTTAATGCGTTTCAAATTACGACTGCCAGTTCTAGGATTAATTGGTTGCTGATAACATAGCTATAAAACGTCTGTATTAAAAAGATGAGTTTCATTAAGGCAGAATATACTTGCAATAATTGTAAAATACAATTTCAGAAAGTAACATCATTAAATTGGGAGGAAGTTGAACTGTATTTATGGCGTAATTTTATTGTATATTTTCTACATGATAAATAATACTATTAATTTATTGCACGAGGCCCTTTCAACATCAAAGATGGACCCATAAATTCAAAATTATTAGACAACTGTGTCTTTTCTTCTACAGACCAATAAGAAGAGCTCCTCATTCAACAAAAAATTTTAGTTTACAAACCAAATTATAGGTTTTTAAACACACACACAATTATCTTTTTAACAGATATTACCATTTGGAGGAAGGTCGCAACAAGCATGCTAGATTCTTCGATGAAGATTTGGAAGGACCACCAACCATTTCCCACTCTTCAGCAAGCACTGGAGGTGTTGGACCCTACGGTTGGCTTCAACATTGAAGTGAAGTGGACTATGCAACTTAAGGTGAGTATTAAACTCTGTTTTAAGATTAGAGATAGAAAAGCAATTGTTTATTATTTATATATATATATATATAATATATAAAATATCTATATTTATGTATACAATATATTTAAACTAATGGTGGAACAAATTAGACCTATACAAGCTCATAGGGAAAGATATTCCAATGAAACAGGAAGGAAATACTAATTGGAAACTAAAAACAGAAAACCAATTATGACCAAAAGCCAAACTGTAATAAATGTAACTGACTAGTATACGATGATTGAAAAAATGCTGTTATTAAATCGTGTGTGTTAAAAGGTTTGAGCTATTAATTCTGTGATAGTCATGTTGGGTTAGAAACATTTATTGTTATGCATAGTCTCAAAGACTATGCACAGACATGATTTCTGAAAATACTAACGTATATTGTTTGCACCTAAAATATGAAAATATTATAAGTACACAATGTTTCAAAGTGATTATATTTTTTCAACACGAATAAGGCATGAAATTGTTTTATAAATCTTAAAATAACTGTACAAGCTTTAATTGTAATATTTTCAAAAACTATTTTTTAATTGATATTGACAAACTTATGCACAGATTTGAGTTTAATAATTAAAGTAAACATTATTAAAAATAATACAATTAGTACGAAATATAAAAATAATATTCCTGATAAAAACATTATAAAGTACAAACTTTGACATGTTGATTAATGAAAACACTATTTTTACCTATTGTAGTGAGAGAGGGTTAGCTAGCCAAGAGGGATAGTACAGACATACAACCCTTAAAAAATGTAGTGTAAATATTTTCTAGCTCACAGAATCAGAGGCTGTGTGCATCTTTAACTTAGGATTATGGTAGCACCTGCAATACTGGTAGCAACCTAGCGACTTCTTGCAATTTAAAAATTTGATTTGTAGTGATAATATTTTATGTTGCAGGATGGGACATACGAGTTATATCACCCGTTTGACCTCAACTTGTACCTTGATGTCATGCTTGAAGTGGTTCTAAATTACGCAGGCAATCGCAACATCGTCTTCTCTTGCTTCCATCCTGATATATGTTCCATGTAAGTGTTTCTGTAACAGTGTGGTTATTGAAAAATTTCAGAATTTATAATTGTAAATTTAACTAACATTTAATAAATTACGAAGGCTATTCCAAAAGTGACCCACTGTTCGCTTACAGCGCTGGTAGTAGTGGGGGTAGCACTCTCTCCTACTCACACGTCTACGCAGTAGGTCACTCGGTATCTAGCTGTGGCAGTTAGAACCTTATACAATCACTCCTTCATTTTTTGTAGCTTTGTAAAATGTGTGCTGCAATCGAGTTTCCCGCCAAATGCGAAGTGCGTGGTGTAATAGGTTATTTTACAGCAAAAACAATATTCGGTGGCAGCTATTCAAAGGGAACTTTGTGCCGTTGTGGGTGAAGGAAGTGTACGTGAGTTGGTTTGTTTGCGTGAAAGTGGTACGAACAAATATCCACAACAAAAGAGTGACAGGCTATCCATCAGTGGTGAGTATGGAACTTCTTGACAATATGAACGAAGCAGTTGGAGAAGATCAATGTTCCACAACCTTTATGTCTATTTGTAGATTTAAATATGTTGTAAGTAATTGGCTTGTTGTTAACACATTTTATTCTTTAAATGACTACTTAACCTGTGATATTAGTACTTTAGTTTTTTAATAATTAATATTTTGTTAATAGATATATCTCCTGTTATTTAGTTATTGTTGTTCAATTTATTTTGTTGTTATTTTTATTTGTTTTATTGTTATCTATTTATTGTTATTTTATTTACTATTTAATTTATAATGTTTTATATATGTTATATATATATATATATATATATATATATATATGTTTGGAACCTCAGCACTTGCTGGTCCAGGAGCGTAAATCGTGCGTACCTTGTTGGTCATCGCCGCCTCATGCTGGTCCGGGCCTTGAACGTGTTGGTCCCGGACCCGCAAGTTACGAGGCTCTGTATAGAGCGTGTAACATCCTGGACCAAGAAGTGCTGCTTGCCTGTAAAGTTCATTTGATTGTACAGTAGCTCGCCTAGCGTGAGTATAACGAACTAAATACTCGAATGAGGGGAAATCCCCCACCATTCTCGGACCAAGATTTGCCGGGTTTCTGTACAGGGCATACTGTCAAACATTGAATAAAGTGCTTTTTCAAATCAAATCAAATCAGTCTTTATTGCCTTTTAACAGCATACAATATTGTATAGAAGCAGTCTGTATTAGCCAATGTATTAGCCTATCTACTCATTCACACACAATTATACACAAAAAAAAGTTCCTCATCCAGACAAACATGCAATGGCTAATCAGATCCTGTTAAAACGTGTTTCCATTTTAATTGTCTATTTACGGGCGGCTTTCCACAAACTCACATACCGTGTCAAAAGCACCTGACACTAATAGGCATTGAAGACGAGATTTAAATTTTTTGGTACTGCCAATGTTTTAAGATCCTCAGAGAGCCTATTAATCAACCTAACACCAGCCTGCGATGGCAAATTATGAGACGCCACCGTTCGATGTGGTTGACTGCGATAGTTGTCCCTGCCTCTTGTCTCATACTGGTGAATGTTCCTTCCCTGAGCCAATGTGCTCTTTGATTTACAGAACACAGCCACCTCGAAGATGTAGAGGCAGGGCAAGGTCAGTAAACCAAGCTCCCTGAAGGCATCCCTGCACGACTCTCTTCTCTTTAATTTAGAAATGATTCGTACACAGTTTGTTGTTTGCACAGCTACCCCAGAGTCTTACTCCATATGCAAGGTGCGGATAAACAAGGGCAAAATAAGCCATTCTCAGGATGTCGTGAGAACAGTGTTTTGCCAGATTCCGCAAAGCATACAAACCTGAAGTTACTCTGGAACAAACAATTTCAACATGTTTGTCCCAGGTCAGACCTCGATCTAGGTACATCCCTAGGAATTTGATGGAGTCAGATTTCTCTAAGAGTTTGTCATCTACCAGGACAGCAGGTCGTGCACTACCTTCACGCTGTCTCAGACAAAAATCAATTGTGTTTGATTTTGAGCTATTTGTTTTCAAATTGATTTCCGAAAAAATTGGATGCATGAAATTCACTGTGACAAATAAATTAATTTCAAGCTTCTGCAAAGAATTTGCAGTAACGCAGAGAGTCGTATCGTCAGCATATTGAATCACCTTTCCATTCTGGACCGATGAGTTTAAATTGTTAACGTAAATAGTAAAAAGCACTGGCCATGGATCGATCCATGAGGGACGCCATTTGCCATTTTCAAATTTCCTGACATGGCATTTGAGATCTGCACGCACTGGTCTCTATCCTTATGTAGGACGAGATCCACCTGTGTGGTAGACCCCGTATTCTTCATGTCGCTAACTGATGCATCAGTGTCAAAAGCCTTAGAAAGATCGAGAAATATTCTGAGCACCTTATCCCGTCTCTCAAAAACCATCGACAACAATATCCACAAGACTTGAAACCGCATCAATTGTTGATTTGTTTTTATGGAAACCGAATTTTTCAGGACACAGTATGTCAAAATCTTTCCAGAAAACTTTGTAGTTCATTCAAAAACGCATTTTCAAAGATTTTGCTGAAAATTGGCAAGATTGCGATTGGGCGGTAATTTTTGGTTTGATGAGGATCTTCTTTCTTCAATTAAAAGTCGGGGCAATTTTTGCTGTTTTCAAAACATCCAGGTAAACTCCAGATAGAAATGAGGAGTTTACCACTTTTTTAATGGAGTCAAGATACGCTTGGAGCATTTTTTGACTAGCCACATGGACATACCACTGTTGTTACAAGATTTCTTTTAATTTATTTTTTGCACAATACCAGCCATCTCAGCCTTATCGACAGCGGTCAAGATCATAGACGATACCGGTTCTCTACCAAGGTTGCGGGAGAGGGTTTCAGTGAAGCACTCATCACACGACACGAACCAACTGAGGCAAAATACTATTTAAATTTGTCAGAAATTTTTTGAGGATCATCTATAAGTTGGTTTTCAACGAGCAGTAAACATTGTTTTGATTTTTGTATTGGATGTTCTCGTTTTACGGATTAATTTTCCATGCTGTTTTTGAAAAGTTCTCGGTATTCTTTAATAGTTTGTTTAATTCATAGGCTTTAGCACCTTTTATAACTTTCTTATATATTTTTCTATAATTTTTGAAAAATCTTTGAAAATTTTAGTTGTTTGTATTAATAAAAATTGAGTGATAAAATTTGAGTTTTTCACGAGATGTGAGAATACCTTGTGTAACCCAAGTATTCTTATGTCGCTTACTGCGTACTTCAAATTTTCTGTAAGGACATGAAATATTTAAATAATAGAGAAAGCGTTCATTAAAAGCAGTGTAAACTTTATTTGGACACTGAATGTTATTTAAAAATTTCCAACTTTCTCGCTTAAGGTGATAAATTAACTCGTTAATATTTTGAGGGTTTAGAGCTCTTTGGACCGTATTCTCTGCAAGCCTAGTCACCGGATCAAGTCCATTAATCAATCTCCTGAGCGAAGTGATCAGAGATGGCAGGATTGAACACGACAACGTCAACTTTCGGGATGTTGGTGATAACGTTGTCGATGGTTGTACTCGTCGTGGCACATACTCGTGTAGGAGAGTTCACTGACCAATTTAGACCAAAAGCTTGAAGAATATCACGCAGCCGCCGAGTGTGGGGGTCGGGGTGGTCCAGTGCGTTTATATTTAAATCGCCAATTAAGAGAAATAGTTGATTGTTTGAAAACAAAAATTGGTTAGCAGGCTCTCTGGTTTTCCAAAAAAGGATGAACTAAAACTTCGGTTGTTGTTTGGACGGTATATTTCAACAATATTAACTTTTTCGGATGAAATTTAAATTTATATTATTACCAGCAGCCTCAAAATAAAATTCTAGAGTATGAATTACTTAATTTTTTTTCAAATTTTCAAGGGGTTTTTACAAAGATTGCCACACCACCTCCCTTAAAATTGGAACGAAGGAAAATATGTGCTAATTCATAATTTTGCATTTTTTTAAATGCTGATCGGTTGTAAAACAGTGTTCCGATATTACAATAATATCAGGTTTTCGCTCATCGCACATAAGGTCCAACTCTTCTAACTTATTGGTAGCGGATTGAGCATTTAGGTGAGTAATTTTGAATTTCGAAATTTTATGAAAATTTTGAGTGGTTTTTGAAAACGTGTTCTGAATAAATAACGGGATCTGATACCCCTCTCTCGTTTTACATTCGTTATAGGCTCTTCGTTGTTTTTGGACAGGAAAGCGTAATATTGTTTTCGTCAGGTTTTACAGGCGAAGTAGCTTTGATGAAGTGTCATGCTGCATGAGACGGTTCTGGGCAGGACTGGCGAGCGACTCACAGGTATCAGCAACAGCAGGTGAGGCAGCAGGCACTGGGCAGTGTTAGAGACAACTCAGGTGCAGCAGGCGGTCCGACAGCAGAAACCTAGCCCTCCACTATCATTTCGACCAGCAGCTCTTTACCCGGCAATTGCAGATGCATGTCATCCGTGTGAACTGTTTTCTTCCGATATCATTGATATCGAGGAGCTTGAGGTTTGAGTGTCTCACGCATAGCTCCTCAATGTAGTAGTTGGCGAGAATGGTCCGTTGGTTCACAGGATGGCTAACGAGCAGATCGTGAAGATAAGGGATCATTGCCAAGATAACATCGGCCGAACTCAGTCGAACGGTGACTCTTTCTTCCAGGCGATTATAGATGTTGTGTGACTCACCGGCAGCGATGTCGTTGGTTCTGGCGATCAGGATGAAAGCAGCTAGAGGGAAGCGAGGGGCTTCTGGACGTTACATTCAGGAGTTTGGCCCCAGGCTTACATATGCCAGTCACTTTGGCAGCCGATGAGACGCGGCGCTGCACAATGCGGGCCAGGAAACGGGTATTACTGTCACCCTCAATCACAAAATCCTGAAGTAAAGCAACTCTCTTTTAATTTTGCCTTTCAATTTTGGCCTTCATCAGGAGAAGACTTTGGAGGAGGGTGTTGGCCGGATGGTTTATTATTGTTGCAGGTTATTGTACGGGGATATTTTTGTTGAGCTGCATTAGTGGTTGCGATGGTTTTGAGAATGGGAGGTTTTTCGTTTGTATTTTCGAGAGGTTCAAATCTATTGCTGGTCGTAATAGGAACATATTTTTTATTTTAACAGACAATCCAATCACCCGTCGCCTGAGAGTAGCCACAGGAACACCCCTGGACCTCCCTCTCAGCCCGTAGACATTCAATCTCTGCCTCGAGTACTTGAATAGTTGTCCTCAGATTGGTGACGAGGTCGCGAGTCTCGGAGCACTGTGAGACCTGACAGCAGGTGGTCACCGGTGGCTCGCACTGCACAGCGCAGTCTCTTACAGAAGCTCCCGCTGATACTCCGGACAGCGAAGATCTCGCAACAAAAATGCCATTTGTATACCGAAGAAGCCTTGTGTCCGATTCAATGGAATGATCGACAAACCTCATCAGATCGACATTGAGCTGCCTTATCTGCTCCTTTAATCTGCAGTTTTTTTGACGCAAGTTCGTCAGCATCAGAGGCTCCCGACGAGGCGACAGGCGTAGGCCCTTCGAGTGAGTTTGTAGTAGCGGCAGGTCAGGTTTTTGTTGCAGGGGGGGGGGGTTGGGGGTTGGGGGGGGGGGTGTTCTCTCCCGTAGACGCATGGAACGCAGTAGTCTCGCCCGCCGGTGAACTGATCGATGTGGAGGATCTGGATGGAGTGGCGCTCAGCGCAGGGTCCGGGGCCAGGCGTGGAGCAGGCAGGCGGCGAGTCAGATGCAGGCGGAGTAGTAGGGCGATAGCAGCGTCGGTCGCAGACCGAGTCCTGGACAGCGGTGACAAAAGCGAACGCATGGTGACAGGGTGTTCGCCGCTGTGTTTCTTATTGCAAACAGTCAAGTACCGTTATATTTGGATCAGTTTTAATCGATGCGCTGCAAATGTTTTCCCGATACATCGCCAGAATACAGGGTTTCCCGGTTTTTGTTTTTTCTATTGTAAATTGCATATTTTTTGTCAATAATAAATTGATGAATAAATAAATAAATAGATAAAATGAAAAGTCACGATTATTAAAAGAATCTAAGTAATAAATTTATAAGAAATAAAACTTATTAGATTAACAATAAAAACAGTTTCTCTACAGCAAAAAGGTGCTTCTGTGGTGGGAATCGAACCAATGTGTACTGAGATGCTGTGCCGTGACCCCTACTGTTGCTGCCACGCAGGTAGACAAGATGTGGTAGTTACTTCTTGTTCATACGGCTCGTCGCTCTGTGGTTGTGTTAAAAATGGAGTTGCACAGTTTATTGCAAGTCTAACCTTGCTATTTTTGCGACTAGGTTTAGGGTTAAAACTTACAGATAAATAAACTATCCAACTCACTGTAAGGCGTTATTTATCGGTAACTTAAAAGTGTTCTTCAGTGACTAATTCTAACAAAACTGTGACGTAAAACCTTGCAAAATTTCGTCTATGCCAGTGCCGCGCTCGTGTGTACTTTCTTGACAGTATACTTTGATTATCAGTAGGATATTAATACGTACAGATTCGAAGACCCTAATGTTTCATTTTATAGAGCCTAAAAGTTAGTTTTTGCTTTCAAAAATTATTTTTCAAAGTTTGTTATTTCACTTTTCATTCTTCATGTATATAAAACGAGTTCAGGTACATTAAATCAGGTATGCTGATCGTCTGATTTTAATTTCTAACATTCACTCTATTCGCAACAATTTGAGTGCGGAATTACTAAATATATACCTGAAAACTTATTTTATTTCAGTTTCCTTATTCTATACACCTATTGTTATATTCATACACGTATTTCTCATATATGTTACAACCTTTTATCATATGTACATGTTAAAAATTTTATTTCTGATGATAAATAGGCAGTTTATTAACCATATGAAATACCTTGGATAATTACCGGTTTCTCAGATCAATCTAGACCAGAAATTAGATGAGCTACTACCGTTTTGTAAAGACAACCTTTCGACACTGCGTTGAAAACCCAATTTCAAATGATCTTGACGTTTTAACAAAAAAAATTAGTTCCTCAAAAATTTAGGTAATTACTGTAATACAATCAATTACTCGAAAAATTAAAATATGTGGGAAAATATTTCAAAAGCCATGGATATAAACAAAGATAAAGAAAGGATTCCAATTAATTGATCATTTCAATCAAGGGTCAACGAAAGGTTAAAACTCTACGATGTAAAAGATGAAGCAGATTTATTCCAGAAATATTACGCGAACGCCGGGGACCGCCTAGCCCAGTCTTTCCTGTAACCTGGGTCGTCACGAAAGATACTGAGTACCTGGTGGACGCTTACTTCCGGGTAGAATCTATAACGGGCCCCGAACTCCAGCACGTATTCACGGATATGAAGGGCGGCTCGGCTCCCGGCAGTGATAACATTCTAGCTTAATTCCTTCAAATTTATTTGGCCTATTTAATTTTTCCCTTGCTTCATATAATAAATCAGAATGAGGGCATTTTCCCAATCACTTTCAAACTTGGAAAAGCAATCCCGTTTTATTAAGGGTAAAGTAATGTTCATGATTTCGGGTGGACTTCCCAAGTACGTTCATTATTAACAGTAAGTATTCATTAAATTTATCTAGATTAATGAATGTGATTGAATGATAACATATAAAATATATCTTCTTACTGGCCGTTCTTGTATATGTTTATTCTTTACGCCTCTGAAACTAATAAGTTTTAACGTATTGACTGTTTACATTTCTTTCAGTGGCAATCCAAAATCTACCCAAAGAATTATATTGCTTGTTTTTTTACTGTTTTTAACTATTGAATTATGGTATAAGAGCACAATCATATTTTTTAAATTTTTGCTATGACCAATTTTAAAACGGCGCGGCGGTTACCCATCCAAGCAGCTGCCACGCTCGGCGTTGCTTGATCCCGAACCGTTACACTGTGCCATTGGCAAGAGGAAATGTTCGCTGCCACAACTATAAAAAACCTAAGGTTCCTATGGGCTAATAAATCAAATCATAGGATTTAGTTACAAATACTGCTTTATCTAAACAGTGGTTTGCAAGAAGACCTATAATATTTCGTGAAAAAATATCCGTATTGCTTTATAGTACCTTGAGAATGAAATTATGTTCAGATCAAATATTTCCTCTATATCTGAACTTCCTAGTTTAAATGAGGATAAATCACTATAATGGCCATAGTAGGATATTATTAGTATTTAGGAGAACATGATAATTTAGAAAACAAATTTTCCTAAACCAAGCATTTTTCAGACATAATATATTTGTATGTTAAACTTTTTTATTTTAACCCATAAATATATTTTAATGACAGGTGGATTTATTACCAAACAATACAAACTTGGACATGAACTATTTCGATATAATTTAGCGTTATGCTCCTTATAAGTATAATGTGTATTTTTGTGCATTCAATAAATTAAGGGAAATCAAGTTATATGAAATTAAAGTTTAGTTTATCCGATTTCTATACAAATATTTCAATATATTTTAATTTTAGATTGTTTTGTTCAAACGCATTTATATAGTTAAAGGACGAAACAAACACGATAATAGCACTCAAGAATCAAGTACTTAATAAAACCAATATCCGTAAAAGATTTAAGGGTATCGTAGGGGTAACACGTTCACGGTCAAAATTTGTTCAAAGGACTTTTATAATTACTTTCTTAGAAAGAGGGCTGTAGGGTGACTTGAGCAAATTAGCAGTTCTACATCAATGAACCGCAGTTTACAGAAGTTATAATAATGAAGCAATGGGGATTTCCAAAATGGTCATTCCAATGTATGTCCGCTATATTTTTCACTAGACCAGCGGATGTGTTTTGTTATGGGTGAGAGGCATTACGGTGCAGTAACCATATTAAATAAACCCAAAGTCGCAGTTATTTCCTATGAACGATTCCCTTACGGGGAGATTTTGTGTTCATGGAAGGTTTGTGAAATGGCCATATACTCATTTGATCTTTACATTCATGCAAACAATGTTTTGTATAAATAATTTACGGAGTGTTGAATGAGTAGACTGTAGAAAACAAACAACACATGGGCGTTACAATAAATATATCTATTTAAGATATAAAAACATCCTCACGACATGCACAGCACATAGAACGCCATTAAGTTTTATTTAATACTTACTTATGTTAACGAAAGTGATGTATTGCATTTCTCAGTCAACATAATTTGTTTTAGATAAAATATATGTTAAGCGAAACGTACAACTTTCCTCTATGACTATATGACCATTCCTATCCAAAGGAGTATCCAGGAGGCTTTTGGGGTAACCCCCCTCTCCTTATTGATACAAACATTCAAACTAGGCTTATATTTTAACTTACATTAAACAGAATTTATACTCCTTGGCAAACAATGAATCAAACTCGTAGTTCAGTTTTGTTTTTTATTTGTTTCGATATTTTAACTATAACAGCTGACATATAGTAAAACACAGGACTTGTGGCTTTATAATTTTTCTCGGAATGATAAGTCCGTCTGCTACCTCTAGGGGTTGACAAATATAATAAGACACTGTCGCTTATCAAAAGGTGTTTTATAGTTGACCAACATTTAAAAATCAAATAATGAACTTCAACCCTTTGGTAGTGACTTAAAACACACAAAAAGTTACGTAATAACCCATGTAATTTATTTTATACCATCTTTTTAATCAAATATTTACAAAAACCATTATTCCACAAACTACGTAAAGAAATACCATGTTAATCATAATATTATTGTTATCATAATATCTGACTTAAAGTTTGTATATTATTAATTACTTAAGTTTTTATTTAAATAAAAGAACATATTTTATTTACATCAAATTCCACTAACAATATATAAATAATAGAATAATATTAACAAAATATTATCATAAAGTAAATGTGAAACTCTTAATGATATCAAAATGAACTCGAGAACTTTATGCAAACATTAAAAAGTCTTTCCGATCAGATAACTTTTGAGTTTTGAGGCATAAATAATGTAGGACTTAAGTAAACAATTAAATGTTTATAAATTTGTAAGTTCAATTTTTTAATTTTTATATAATTCTAGTTTCTATTTTATGAAGATTTGTTCTGGACTTTCAAACATGTGTTAGTTGTGGAAAACAATATAACTGCAATAATAAATTAATTAATAACAGAGAATTGAGATGCTATATCACGAAAAATATTCAAGTATTTAATTTTTAGAAAACATATATCAGCCTATAGACTGAAATATACTACCGTAAGTCCCCCTGAGAGTATCATGGTCGGTAACGTCAAAACCGTAATTAAAACAGAACAGAGAGAAATATTATGCTCATTTCACTCAACGGCGGTAACTGGCTTTTCGAACAAATAAAGAAAGGCAAAAATTGTCGAGGCATTATGAGGATTAGGATTTGAATGAACAAAATGTATTATTGTTTTTAATAAAATAGTGTTTTATGGTAATGGATTTGAATAATGTATTCTAGTCCAGTAACGTACAGTAGATTTCACGTAATTCAGAAATGAACTATGTTCTCAATATTAAAAAAATCTTATGTTATCGAGATATCAAGGTTAAAATTTAATTTTTTTAGGATTTGAAAGGCCTTGCTAATTTTAAAATCAGTTGAGAAAACACCTTACATGTTTGAGGATAGTAAAAAAAGTCGAGTTAAGGAATAGACAAATACATGTTGTTTGACTAGAAGAAGACAAGAAGAAAGCTGGATTCTGACAATTCGATTTTGTAGAAATAAAATTAACTAAATATACTCGTATTATAATATAACAGTTAACAGATCTAGATTGAATCCTATAAGACTGACCTGTTTATCTATAAGTCTGGTCTAAAATCACAACTCAGTAACTTTAAACTAATGTCACTTTTGACATAAATAGATAAGATTCTCGACAAATGTGTAAGAATTCAGTTACCGAGTTACCTAAAGCAATTTCACATTGTAGCTAACGAAAATTATGGTTTTAGAGAAGGAAAAAGTACATTTGATGCTTTAATTGATGTTACTAAGTTAATTTCATATACATAAAAAAACACGTTATAGTGACATTCCAAGACCAAGAGAAGGTTTTTGATTCCGTTAATAGAAGAAATCTCATTAGAAAACTGGAAATTACTGGAGTTAAGAACGACGTGGAGTCTCTGCAGGAATTATTCCAGTACATTTATCTTTTTGCAATTTCTGTAAGTCAAATGTATGTATGTATTGTTTGGAAACAAATAAATGAAATGAAATGAAATGTTTACTGGAATAAAGGTAATTCGACTTATATGTAGCCGATCAGTCCATAAAGTTAGTATTATAGTTTTACTGTAGAAATTTCTTTTAGATCGTGCGAGATAAGTTCGTTGAGTTTAAATTCTTACATCTCACGTTTATATCACGAAGATTAGTAAAAATTTTCCAAGTTGCACTCAAAAGGGTTCCCACCTGTCAAAATCTACTCTATGTTAGTTAACACTTCTTTAACTGTGAATAACTATTAGTTCTATTGGGCCATTGAATTGTAAGATATAAAGTATCTTGAAGTTTTTTTTGTCTATTAATTAAAAAAAATTATTAAACAAAATTAGCTTCTTACGAAGTAAGTGATAAGTGAGCTTTGTTTAAATAGTCTTTAATAGTTTCGAAGACATATTAACAATTTAACGATTTCTCTAACGATCTAACATCAATATATAGAGAACACTACTCCAATTTTTATTATGCATTGTTTTTCGTTAGTTTTCTTACTAAAAACTATCACCTTTACTTTTTCAGCGTATCAACGTTCTAAGAAACTGAAAAATAAAATGCTAATTTGCTACGAAACAGATTTACGAAAATGTTGTATATTCCGTGCCTGGGGAGGAAATACACTATCATCTCAGATCTATCTTATTGTCAGATCTCAGTTTGATGACTAATAGTTTGTCTAAAACTGTAAATACAAAGAGTATCTAATACGACATTAGAGTCTGTGGCATAATTAGAATATTGAAATTAAAATTGTCAACAAACTAAATAGATTTTTTTGTCCTTTTATATTGGTTATAACAGCATTAACTTTTTATGGTGGTTATTTCCCTATCGCTATAATATTTTTGTGTCACACTTTGTGTGTGCACCCTAAATTTAGACAATGGAGGTCAACCACTCACATACAAGGCGACGGAAACACATACAATTACTGATTATTTGTCTAAAAATTTGTGCAGTTGTATTTGCAGTAAATATATCCTTTATAATGCCTTCGTATTAATAGTATATCGGAGAAATTTTAACATATTTTAGTTAGAATGTAATTTAATTATACTTTATAACCTGTCCTGCTGTGATATTTGAAATTGCAGATTTGCCCTTAATTCAAAAATAGTTACCTTAGTGTGTCTTTCTCTCTATAAAGGACTTCCTGATACTTGGGGACTCTTTGCAAGTCACGTTAGTCCGGGCAGGTATTCCCCTCGGCGCTCGGAGTATCGATTTAAAATAGGACTCACAATGGTCAACCCAGGCGAGCCACACCGCCCGGTTCAGAAGGGCCGGTTTCGTCGTCGGCCTGTTGTAACTGATCATCAGAGCTTTGGCATTTTGGTTGATAAAACCACAAACGCACTCTCATTAAAATTCAAACCATTGATATAAAAAGTACATGCACAATCAGCCACGTTGTTAGTCTACATTTCCACGAAATGAGATCAACCCGGCGATGCCTCAGTTTGAAATTACTGCTGCCACGTTTAGCTTTATAGTTTGTTTATCGTATGATGGTTGTTCCAGATCAGTATTTCAAGAACGCAAATTTAATACAATAGGCATTCCAAACTGGAAAAAGCCTTCCTCTTTTCGTTAATATGTTCAATAGACTGTAATGCATCTCATATGGAGGCTAATTTTAACATATCTACTGTCTTATTGAAATAAAATAGCTGCCAAACTTAACGCGGCTACTTTCTTCAAAGGTCGCTTTCATCTGGTATCAATCCCTCTTTTAGAAAAAATATATTAAAGAACCTTCAGTTTTGTCATTAATTTATATTTGCATCTAAATAACTTCATTGCTTTAAGAAGTAATGCTAGTTGGCTTCCGGCCACGCATCTGAGTCAGATTTTGCCATGTGGCCTTGCAGATTTTGCCTTGCATGCCAATTGTATTTCTTAAGAGGCCCTTACTAGTCGTATCCTGTCCGTCCACATAGGTGACCAATCAATACAAGGATCTTATGAAACAGAATAAGGAGGAAATTCGGTACAGAGAAGAACGATTGTATTAGTAAGCGATGCAGCGGTCACAGAGGAGAATTGATTTTGCGCTATTATTACTTCAAAGTTTTAGGTCCGGCAACGAATGCGCTAACACTACAACTAGGTCGGGCCACCGTACTCTGCTGCATTGATAACACATTGAAACCTTATGAAAAATAAATTCCCCTTAAACTATAACTAAAAAACCCCTTTTCATATCAAAACCATGGTGTTTATATAATTTGCGGCGGTAGTCAGAATTTTAATGACGGTAAGTTTATGGCCGACCAAACTGATATAGCAAAGTGCACTGATGGTCATTCTTTACTGAACAGATGATAGCAAACCCGCATCTTCCGATCATTTATGTATACAACTACTAGATAGATAACTGAGCAATTTAAAATTTGTCTTGCCGACTGGGATCTTTGGATCTACCAGACGACAATAAGACGGCAGCTGCAGTAATTACGTATGTTGTGATCGCCTCGTTTTTTTTTGTACTTGCTCAGTCAGGTACGTAGTTATATTGAATGTATGCTTAATAATCATGTATACTTTTTACCCGGTGATAAAAGGTTTAAGAATCATGAACTGAGCATGAAGAATTAAAAATGATGAGCAAATCAAGAATTGATTTACTTCTTCTTGCTGTTTGACTCAAATGTCACACGTTTTTAATGATAGACTTGTCACATCCGCTAGCAAATTGTAGAAAATTCATTGCTATTCGAGGGTAGCAATCCTTTTGGTGTCCAAGGCTTTCTGCTCTGTTGATAAATTCATGATAAGCCACTGGGATATTTGAGAGTGCTGGATCTGAGGTCAATGCGATTGTGTCTTGAATGATTGTGTGAATTGTGAATATGAGGTTGCGTTAATGTGTAGATAAAATCGTGTAAATTTACTTTAACTATTGGCTATTGCGATACGATGTAAAAATTTTTAAAATAATGCAATAAAGAGATTATTATTATTATTATTTTATTAATGTTTACAGGTGCGACAAAACGGTTTTGTGAATTTTTGTGCTCTTAATTGTCTCAGCGATTCATCATAAACTCGTCAACAGAGTAAAAATGCCTCTGGCACCAAAATAGTTTTGAACTGATCTTTAAATTTAGTTGTTTAATACCTTCAGGGAGACTGTTATTAGTCCGACACCAACTTGAGAAGGCAAATTTCTGAAAGCATTTCTTCTGTGTTGTTGGACTCGAAAGTTATCAAGTTACCTCTACTGCCATGATGGTGAAACCCCCCCCCTTCCAACAAAGCGCACTTTTGATCTGGAGTAAAGGATCACCTTGAGAATAGAAACAGGACAGAGTCAGTAACCCGACTTCCCTAAAAGCATCTCTGCATGACTCTCTGGCTCTCAAACCAAAAATCATTCTCACAGTTCTTTTTTGGAGAATGAAGACCCGTTCCAACTTGTGTTTTGCACAGCTACCCAGAGTTTAATTCCATACCCTAGATGAGGATAGATTATGCAAAAATATGCCGTTTTCAAGACTCCGATGGAGCAATACTGTGCCAAGTTGCGAAGAGCAAAAATTTCTGATGCAATTTCTGCACAAGCGTGGTCGATGTGATTATCCCAAGTCAAACCCCGATCTAGCTACATATAACGGAATTTCGTGGTTTGAGTTTTTATTGTTTACATGTTTTATACTGTAAAGTTCCATTAAATCTAGAATACAGTAAATGTTTTGTTGATAGTGCTAATATTGACAGTGTCCTGCACTGGGCGCCAAAGAAAAAATTTAACTTTTCCTGTAAAGTGACGAGATGTATAATATTTATTGAGAAATTTGTTTAAGGAAAACTGGTAATAATGATTTATTAAAATTTCCTTAATAAAAAAGCAGCAAAGTATGGTATTGTTTTTGATGGAGAAGGATAGGATTGAATTTAAAACCTTTGATAAATATTTTATAAGAATTAAATATAGAGTAATATGAAATATTATTATATTGTTTACCGAGACTCGGCCGGCAAAGCAGATTCGGGACGACTCAGACGAATTTCCAGAGGTTCATATCGGTTTGCTTCCGGAGTGAAAAACTCGTAGAATCATCTATTAAAGTCTATAGTTTTATATTTAAATACATCCATGACCTTTTTTATTGATACAAAAAGCCAATGTAGTTCCTAAATCTGGCAATAATACTAAATATGATTGTATAAACCTCCCACATTTTTAATTTAACCGTTCTATAGATCTCCCCGAGATACAAACGGAAAGACATACATTTCTGCTTTAAAGATTTAGTGATAGATTTTATTTAATGTAACATTGTTTATGTACAATTCAAAAATTAAGTCAAACAAATTTAAAACCTTAGAAATTTATTAAATTAATGAATAGTGTTAGTGCTATTGGTTCAAAATTAGTGAAGCCTGTAACTCGAGGGGCTGGAAAAACTTAATTTATGATTGTCTGTCTGTCTTTTCCGAACGACATTCCGATAACTAAATGTGCTATTGACTTGAAATTGTGCAAGAAGCTTCATATCTATTTGAGGAACACCGAGTTTCATGATGGTCTGTGTCACTCTATAGAGTTTGGTTAGGCACTAGCCAGAGAGTGGTAATAACACTAATATCTTTGTTTCGTATTGCGCACAAAAATGTATACACAATTGTACACTATAGATTAATAATACCTCCTTTTTTCTATTGAGTAATTATTTGTGCATTATATTCATAAAATAAATAATAACTAAAGAAGAAGTTATCAACATACACAAAGTAAATATTTGTTTCGTGAATGCTTAGCTGTTAGCTGTGATATTTTTAGGAAAGGGGTAAATTTATTTAATTAACAATAAATTCAACATTTTCAAAAATAATATTTTGGCCTAACAAATTGCCCCCATGTGCATACTAGTATGTCTAAATTTATTTTAAATCATCAACACACTACAATGATTTTTTTATGTATCAAAGGAATTTTATATTGTGGAAAATTAGCATTTCTTTGTGAAACTCTTTATTTTGCTCGAAAGGTTTTAACAAATACCACACAGTTAGAAAACATTTTATAATACTCTTTTTAATAATATGCACTGTTAAGATATTATAATTGCGTTATCGTCTTCAATTCAAGAGTATTGTCTTATTTAGCTGTTCTCTCTGGAGCGGTTCCCTGATATTTATAACTCCAGGCTTTCGCTTTCTAGATAATAAACGTGCCACTCAGAACACTCAATCATTGAAACCGTTGGCCTAACATAATATCGACTTACATGATGTTCCATTCCAATCGGCTAATTAGATAGCAATATAATCAAAAATCTGTCATAAAGCAATCATTTTCCAAAACTCCTGCTTATCATGAAAATTTACATTGGACTAAAATCCTAGTTACAGTTAAAATATAGACATGCGTAGATATTAACTCCTTCATCATTCAGCTAACGCACTTTTTCCTGTCTACAGTGTCATTTACATCGTAAAAAAATTCAATACTCATGCGATAATTTTATGTAACGCTGTTCTAATGTATTGATTGACTTTACCTACCACGTCATTCATGAGAGGGCGCAATGAAAGCTGATTGAAAAGAGGAAGGAAATTACTTTGCTTTCTCTCAATCTGAAGTATAGGTTAGGTTGCATCTTGAACCTAATGCATAGATGACCACTGCGGTGCTGGCTCGGTATATTCCATCACTGCATGACAGATCAGGTTCTATTACTTCGGTGCTCAGTGCACAGTTTTCAGCTCTGCGATCAGAGCAAACAGTGCATTCAGTGCAGGTGCAGGACACCGAGGAAACTCGCTTCCAGTCCTTCTGTCAAGAACGGGGCGAGTGGGCGAGAGATAGCGAGCAGTCGAATGACAAAAAAATGAACATCCCGCCCCGCTGACCAATATAGAACTCTTACTACCACTACGACAGCGACAATAGTACTCTTGTCCTGCGTGCCGTGACCGTGGTCAGCACCTCCTGCACTTGGTCAGGGATTCATTCATGAGTTTTTCTAAAACACTTCAATAACTAACGCTCGCGCCCACTTAACTCTGTGTTGGCAGCCGATCTTTAAGGTTGACTTTTTGATTATTCCTAATGACTGCAATTTTTTGGTATTAAAAAATTGTTTAGATTCATCTCATAACCAGAAACTAAAAACTGTTAATGATAAAGATATGAATGTTTTAAAGTAGGTGCAAGTAGTCTGGCTGAAGAAAATGTCAGGAATTTATTTATAAAACATTTTTTAACTATTTATATATTTTGTAAAAACATTTTTAAGCTATATTTAATCTTAACAAATTTAATTTTCTCAAATAATTAAAATTAAGAAATGTCACGTCCTGAAGTTACTATTTTATCTACGTACAGTACAAAATTCACTTTTTTATCATCGGCATCGGCCGTTTAATGTGGACTTCATCACAAACATTTTCTCATTTACACATATATTAATCGTAAAAATCCTGTAATATTGCTGTATTCCTATATTATTAACTTATTCCCTTACGACTTATGTTGAGGTAATATGTGAAAAGCTCGTATCTATGATTTGATGTAACTCATTATGTATTGAGGAAATACTTCCTCCCGTGTTTAGTAACTTTAAATTAGTACGAGTATATAGTGGTTTCTTGCAATAAGACGGAAACATTTTATATGTTATTTGGAGAAAGGAATTCAAGTATTATCGTTGGATAACATGCAGTTAATTATAAACGAAATGGGTTCAGTGAAAGGTTAACATCAAAAGTTACAGTATGTTATTTTAACATTTTAATGGTAAATAAGAAACAGTATTGTGCATTGGTGTCCCGTAGCGTTTAAGTGTTGACAGAGTTTAAATCCAATCAAAATAGGTCTCAGTTCCTTATAGGACATATTTGGTTAGGGATCATAAGTACTATCAGACACAGAACTTTGTGACACACTTTTAAGAACGCCTTGCTTTAAGATTTATGCACCAGAATTAGTGCAAACAAATATTCTAAACTCTAGGACGGAAATCAGTAATTTAACGCGATTTACTGAGTGTTTATCCATCGTATATACATAACAGAGATTAGGAGCATTTTGATAGCGATGCTTCCTTTTCCTGGGAAGGAGCGGTGGATTTCCCATATGATATTTTTCTTATATGGAGTAATCTTCATTCGTTCATAACTGTTACAATATTTACTATTTATGTGCTCTATATAGGTTTATTTGGAAAATCTGCCATTTATTCTTGGATTGGTATCCACAAAGCAATGTTAAGCGACCATCTATCTTATCGCTGATTGCCAGGTTCACATCTTAAGGAAATTCTTTAAAGCTGAAACAATTTTATTATTTTCATTTCTCATTTTTAAATACGTTAAACATTTTTTTTTTTTACTTTTGTTAACATCATGTTATTAACCTTAATTATTAAGTAAAAATAACACAAATAGGACAATATTCGTATTGTTTTTTGCTAACATTAACCATAAAAAAAAACATATTACTTTGTAAGTGTTATTATTTTTCAGGAAAATTTTGATTTAATTGAAACAACTATATACGGAAAACTAAGGCGCGGCGTTGAAGTTTCAAAATCAAGCAACATTGGAAACCTCTTCTATATTTATCTCATAAGAGTATATTTAGCTGTTATTACTGTGTCGTGTAGTGTTTAAATCGATAAAAATATCTTGAATTGGTTTTCATGAATGTGAAAGAATTGGGGAGGAGGGCTTATTAGGCTAGCTTATTAGGCTAGACCCCCCAATCAAGTGCAATGCACATATGAGTAAAGCAGCCTTATTCGGCTTAAGCATTAGGTGTGTAAAAACGTTGATATGTATTAAAAACAATATATATTTTTTAAACCTTTTTATCGGTACTTTTACGCCATTCTCTATTTGGGGCGGTTTCCTAACACAAAGAAATTTATAATGATAATCATAAAATAATCAATGTTCAAAATTCGCACCTATAATATTTTACCACAGTTGACATTTAAGAGGCTCTTTTAATTAACTAATTTTTGTAACTGTAGAGACGGAAAATGGAATTTTTAGCTATTTTATAGACCAGTAGGGCGTAGTCCGAAGAGTTTTCGAAATAAGAATATGCATATATTCATCCAAGGAACCCTAAGAATGTCTGCGTAAAATTGCAGTAAAATGGGTTAAATAGTTAAAGCGTGAAAGCAAAACAAACCAAACATAAGCAATTTTCCATTTATAATATTATTAATACCTTCATGTTATATCTAGGCCTAAAAATCATTGATAATAAGGATAATACCATTTTACCGTACGTGCTAAAAAAGTGGCTTGTGGGAATATTTTTATTTTATTCATAATAAAATTCTTAAATTATATTTGATTTAAATATAGACATTTTTAAGGTATGTGTAAACTTTAAATAAGTAATTATTTATGAAAATATATTTTTTCCTTTCCTACAGTTCTAAATTACGTACAAAAATAAAATTTTGATATCCATCCGTTTTTTTTGGTCCTAATTTATGAACTTGACATATATTTTCTACATTCAATGTATGTAAGTCTTAAAAAGCCATTAATAATGCTTTATATCTACGAGAGTGGTCTGAAAAGTTTCCGACCTAACAAACATGACATAATTTTGTGAAATAAAAAAATCAACATAGTCTCCTTGTCACTCTACACACTTCTATCAGCGGTACCATCTCTGTAACCCGTAAAAATTGTACTCGGAATATTTCTCTGAAAAATAATTGTTCACCAAGGTGATTGCCTCTTCACTTGACGATCACATTGTCCCTCTGAGCGCAATTTTGAGATGAAGGAACGAAAAGAATTCGCTTGGGACTGGATCTGGTAAGACGGATGGTTAAGCAGTTAAACCCGTAATTCATGGATTTTCCGCCATCATAACCGCTAAGTGACGAGAAGGTTCGTAGCCTTGGTGAAACATTATATTCTTTTTCTACAAATGTGGGCGTTTCTTTAAAAAATGTCTACCTTTACCTTGTCAAGTAATGATGGATAGTATGCTCCTGTAATGGTTTTTCCTTTTTGAAGCTAATCTATTAAATTAATTCTATTAATATCGCATAAACAGTCGTCACGTCTTTCCTAACGAAAGAAGCAGCATTTTTTCTTTTTTTGAGTCTGTTCCCCTTTTGTAATTTTTTCGGGTGTATAATGGTGTAGTCAAGTTTTATCTACAGTAATTAATCAGCGCATTTGGATTATTTTACCTAAACTGCACCAGAAGAGCGTTGGAAATGCTCTTTATGGTCTAACGTGAGCAAACGCGACATTAAACGCGCGGACAGCTTTCTCATGCCTAAATGTTGATATATTTTTCACTTTAATTCGGTGGTTGTCTAGCACCATTTAGCTAACTCTGTCGATGATTTCATGGGTATTTGCAGTTTTTGGACGTCCCGAACGTTCATCGTCTCTCAAGATCTTATGGCTATTTTTAAATGAAGCAGCCCAAAATTTCACTGAGGTAAATGATTGTGCAGAGTTTCCATACACAGAATCCAACTCATTTTTTATTTAATAAGGCGTATTGCCTTTCAAACACAAATAGTTAATGGCAGCACGATAATCGTGTCCATATCACAAAAACACTCACATCAACTGACTCGACTGTTACATAAAAACGGCAACGTCGAAAATAGCTAAAACTTTTTTTTAGTAACTGTCAACAGACGAAATTCAGTAGCTTTTGTTAACGAACCTTCCATCTTCACGTTCAGAAAGCAAACTTTTCAGACCACCCTCGTATACTATTAACTAACTCCGATATGTTTAATACAGAATTATACAGAATTAGAATGTGAAAAGATCTATGTTGCTTTTATGTACCATCTTTTAATGCAGAGTATAAGGAAGAGTTGGTTTTACCATCTGTGAATGTAGAGTGTGAAACAGACCTTAGCTATATTTTATGGTTTTATATTATGCTAATATGGAGATATGCTTGTGTAATATCTCATTGTGTAATACCAAAATATTTCTTCCCAAATTCAGTAACTTTAAATTAGTGCTCAGTGGTTTCTTGCAATCAAACACTTAATATGTAATTTGAGGAAGTAAATTCTTGTATGATTGTTAAATAAAATACAACCATAACCAGTATAGGCTAAAGTAGTGAAAGACTAACATCACATGTTACATTCAATATTTACAAATTAAAGGGCCAATAAAAAGGGGTAACATAAGAAAACAGTATTGTGCATTGGCCTTCTGTATTCTTAAAATTGTTAAAGGTGCCAATGACCTAAAAATAGGCGAATTTAATAAAATAATCAAATTTGTGCGCACTTATATTTATAAAACATTTAGGAAAAAGGAATAAATTTTAAAACTTTACAATTAAGTGCAGTAACTGAGAACTAATAATATTTTACAAGATGAGCTCAAGATTTTGTCCACAATAAATTGACATGTTAAGACATTATTTGTATAAACTTGGTATAATGTTTATTTTTTTAGCTTTTAGTGAAATCAACTCCCTTCAATATCACATAGTTATAATTAAATTTTTTATGGCAGATTTATTATAAAATGTACAACTTTTATTTTTCATTTCATTCCGTATTTATAATTTTAGGAGATAAATATGTTGCTGGTTATCTTATAGTATAAATGGGTAGATGTAATTCAGCAGTTAGTATGGAATTAGTAGGCCTATACGTGTATACATCATATTCGAAAATTAGCTTAATTTAAAACAATTCTTGGATTTAAGTCCATCTTTGATGATTGGTGTATTATTTTTAAAATGATATTAATGTAGAATGTTTGCATTCTTTTAGTGTGTTAGGGTGATATATGTGATGTAGATGTTTAAAATTTTAAAATAAAAAATACTTTGAAGAGTGCTTTAAAGTTTATAATGTTCTGGCAAAATAAGGCTGTTATTTTATCTATTTCAATGCAATCCTTTCGCTGATTTGCTGGCCACACAACTACCCAGCAATAATTGAGACGCTTGAGGCATAATATTCTCCGTGTGTAAACCAGCCACAGTCAATTAACTTTTATGTTAAATTCACTACATAAACGCGACCCATTAACAAATTAAAAAACAGTATTATGACAAAAATGCACAGCATAGATAAATTTTACTTACATTAAAGCGTGCGCATTACCATATATATTTATAATTGTAAATATAGAAATAGTTTAAACTGAAAATATTTTAATGCGTATGTATGATTTAGAAAATATCATTCTATTGAAATATATGTTTAATATTATGAAATACAATAAATGTCTGTGGGTAATAAGGAGGCCACAGATCAGATGCAACAGCAATTTATGTTTTAAAATTAATGATTATCCAAGATATTCTGTTACTTTTCACCTAAGGTAATATTATTGATTACCTTAAAATGAAATAAATTATGTGAAATTAATGCTTTACAACTTGTAGTTTTACAAACGAAAGGCAAGTACAGGTCTTTTCAATATATTACAATCAAAAGGCAGATGCAGGTCCCTTCCCCTCTTTCTCCCACCACCAACCACACGACCCGCGGATCAACATGTACCGCTTAATTGTACGGTGTATAAAAAGGACCAACAAGGACCGCTCATTACACGCGGACCAGCATGTGGACAAAAGTTTTTATATATTAAAAAAATATTAGCATACATTTATCAAGCAAGTTATAAAACTTAAATGTATACTGAGAACAAATTCATAACACGGTTATATGAAGGTTTAAATAGGGGGCTTGATGGACCTGCATAGGTCCGCTGTATAAACACAGGACCATCAAGTGCCTTGTTTCCGTAAATATATATATATATATATATATTATATATATATATATTTAACAAGATGCTGCGAACACCATATTTACTTTTTATTTTCATTTTATGGAATTTTGAAGGTGATGATAGGTGTACGCCATTTAGTTATAAGAAAAAGTTACGTCCATTGCATTGTCATAAGTGCTTTAAAAACAATAAAGATTCCTTGATTTCTAAGCTTACGGATAAATTTGTGAACCAATGGCTTGTCTGTCAGCATTTCAATGCCGACGATGAACTCAGAGACACTATCACTAGCTGGTTAAAGGTGAAGACAGCAGAACTTTTTGATGAAGACATTTCTGTTAGTCAAAAGATATGATCTGCCTAGATCTTAACGGCAGTTATATATAGAGAAAAATAGAGAAAATATGTACGTAGTTTTCAAATGTATATAATAAAATGTATTTATATGATTGTGTATTTTTAATAACTAAATGGTGGTTACTTCTGGAATAGCCCTGGTATAAGCTACAAAAAGTCATGAAATTATAAAAAATCTGACTGACTAGTACATAGACTTTAACCCTCTCCTGCTCGCAAGGCATGAATCGGACACGGCCACCACATAGCCACTGCAGCTTTTAAAACGGCACAGATCGGCACGCACTGCTTCACCCACTAGAGCCGATAAGTGCTGCTCTCGAGTAGCAATATTTTGTACTACTACGAGTTGTTTGCTATCAGGAGACCTTTACTTTACTTTTACAGTAGATTTATTCCATTATTATTTTGTTTGCTATTTATATTAGTTGTGTGGAAACAATGGCGGATTGTAGTCGTACACTTTGTGACAGTGAAATCGATCTCGTTATTAGTAGTGATTGCGACGATTCAAGTGAATGTAGTGATGTTCAGAGCCTTGTGAAGTGGTTGGTGGCCATTGAGGATGTAGTTCGGAGTGATCACAGTGGCAGTGGCAGTGACGGCGAGCCAGACAATGATCTTCACCAAGTAACTGCGCAACAAATAACCCCGCGCCACCGGCGCCCAGCTGTCTGTGTCCTTATAATACTTAATTATATAAATATTAATATTATTAATTATAGTTAATTACAATGACAGAACGTGTGTAAGTTGATGTGCCACATATTTTGACCGAGCACAACCGGCAGAGCGAATTAATTGAGGTTAGAAGCACCGTGGAGCGCCTGGAAACAATGTGAGCGGGAGAGGGTTAATGATTGCTGGTAATTTAATTGAAAATGACATTAACTTTTATTGTTTCTTCATTTGGGCATATTTTCTTCTAGGATCCGCCTGAAGCAGAATAAGTATCCCGTGATGTTCTTGACCCAAGGAGTTACCAGCAAGTACCCGCCGTACCATGACCAGCGATGTCAGAGTATTCCTATGGCTGTACATTTTGCTGTCAGTCTCGGCATACTGGTAAGGTCATCAGTTAAGAACAAAACACTTACTCGGATAATATGAATAACTTAGCGATGTGAGCAACTCTATGTGTGCCACATAATTTGGTATGAAGAGCTGATTGTCTTGTGATATTAAGTTTTTTTTAGGTTGATGGTATCAACAGTTTGAGTCCTTTGGGGAATAGTCAATACAGTTTTTTCTAAATAATTGAGAAAGTTTTAGTTGAGAGCAAATTTTAACATGAAATTATTTTAACCTTGTGCATTAACTGCGTGTTGAAATTTGCTCTCACAACTTCTTTTGTAAAAACATTTATTTTCAAAGTAAACCAACTAGAAGAAGACGAAACACATACCAAATTAACATTGACTGACTTTAAATAAAAATTAGTGATGTAAATATTGCAGTTATTGATATCAAAATAATGTTAGGTTAAAATTGTTAAAAACGTTAGTGTCAGCTTGTAAATGATTAATTATGTAAGTATTGATATTATACACAAAATTATTGTTTTTAAGGTGGAATGAAGAATTTTAGGGGTTTGAATTTATTTTTTATGTTAAATACATAGCTTTTTAAGATAGGTTTAATAGATACTTTGGTATTATCCGGAGGCCAATATTTTTGGAACAGTTTCTTACCAGGGCCTAAAAATAACTACATTATTAGAAATAACATACTTTATTTTATTTACTGTGAAAGTTACAAGTTATTATGAAAGTCGGTTATTGTTTCCTACCTCCCAAAAGGAATTGTTTTTTGTCGAGAAGGAGGCCACTCCTGCCCCTAACTAACTTCTTGTTATTTACGCGATATAAGTAGATTTAGATTAGGTTGTGATAAATGTGTTTACTAGTAGTCCCAAAGTTAAATATGACATTTAAGATCACTCACATGATCTGAGCTTGAATTTGAGTTCTATCTCGAGGGATGGTTTTCTTTTTTTTCCAGAAGTGAGAGATGGCACTATTGAAGCCCACACTGAGGGCCGAGAGAATTTCCCATCGGTACTTTTCCCAACCTGAGATCACATCCTAGATCGTTCAACATAATCTGACATAGGAAAAGTTGGACTGGAATATATTCTGAGGTTGAGAAAGTACTAATCGGAAAATGCCCCTAGCCATCAGTCTGGGTTTCAATAGCATCCCACACTTCTGGTGAGAAAAGAAAAATATCCCTCGAGATTGTACGTAAATTCAAGCTGAAATAACGTGAGTGCTCGTAAATGTCTATTGTAACTTTTTATATTTTTTTACAGCATAATAACAAATAGTAGATGGGGACAGAGTGGCCTCCTTGCCAACATCGCTTTATTTCAGAAGGAAAAAAAATCAAGAACCAACTGTAATGAAAACATGTAATTTTCTCACACTAAGTTAAATAATTCTTCGGCTGTATTTTCTTATAATGTAATTTTTTTAGGACCCTGGTAAGAAAAAACTGTTAAAAAATAGTGGCCTCTGGATAATACCCAAAATAACGTTTATTTAATAACTACAGAAAAAGTAGAAGCATTTTGTTTTAATCATTTCCATGTGGAAAGTACAGGCATTTAAATTAGAAAATTTGGGCAATTTTTGTAATCAGGCACAAAAAGAACTAATGAAGATGGAAATGTGAAATATTTACAGTATCTACATGAAGTTATAGGGTCAGGTACAGTCACGTAATTAAATGGGTAAATTTTGAATTTTTCAGAATTGACTTAGCATCGTCATTTATTTGTCAGTAAGAAGAATTGAAAGTCATTTTATTGATTCTAACAAATACATTAGCTAATGCAATAACCCAAGTGGTTCAGAGTACACATTAAACTCTAACAAGACTACACAGGACACCCACACTCATTCTACAAGTAATTTGTGCAAAAAACAAAATGAATCCATTTAAATACGAAACATTTAATAGTGTCACCGGTTTTTATAAATAAGTGACTGATTTTGTGCAGGGAATCAATGTCCATTACAGAGGACCTGTTAAGGGAACTCATCGCAAGTAGCCTTGGTCAAGGAGGCTGGGCTGGTGTTGTTCTGTTGGGGTGATGACAACAACGACCTGGTCACCATCAAAACATCTGAAGCAGCTGGGACTACACGCCATAATATATGACAAGTACGTGACCTCTGACTGACCACTTGTTGTTTATCAGTTGGTTTATAATTACATCAAACTGAAACAATACATTTCTAATTCACACAGAATTGAAATATTGTTAAACACAATTAGTCTTTAAATATTTTGTCTTCCTGTTAAGAGCAATCTCCAGTCAACAGATGTTAAATTGAAAATACCAGTAATACAATTCTGATTTGTATTGCTGAAATTAAAGGGGATGGAACTGTGTTGTGATTGGCTAAAACTAAACCACTAAAACCAATTAATGATCAGTATATATGGTTTCTTTATCATAGGCTGCCAACTTTTTGACAATTTAGTGCTGTACCTTCTGTTGAAGTTATTTTCTTTCTCGATGATATCTAAGGTTTTTCTTGTTATTGTTGTATATATGGAAAGTTTGCAAGTGCTTTTGTTTTATGTGTTTGGTTTTGCTACTAGATCTGCTCCATGGCATATATTTTTATTACTAAAATGTTTTAAGTTAAAATTTTAACAATGTTTCAATGTGTTTTGTGAATCGGAATCTCAGATGATATCATAATTCCACCCATGTATATCTGAACAATAACATTATATGTGTGTTAAAAATTGTGTCCTGAAATCACTCGATTCCTAAAATAAGAAATATCTTTGTCCATGTTACATTCGTAACAATTATTCTTACGCAAATAATCCATCAGAGAAAATTTGTCTTTTACCAGTTTATCTTAGACACTGGATACTATAAATGTGAATTCATCACTGCTAAGATTTAAAAATTGAAGGTAATAAGATATCAGAAGCATATTTATTTGAGCTTTACACATAATTTAGATATCATGTTTCTGGACGTGCATGTCCACAGTGCTTTGTAATGATTTCTTTACTTTAACTTACCCGTAATCTTCTGTTTGTTAGTCATTCACTTAAGAAGAAATAAAATTGAAGGTATTGTGTTTCTGTTTTTATAACACACAATAATCATTTACCTTTAAAGAGATTACAATTATTGTCTCGCCTACTCCCTGAAATCAATTGTTCAAACTCTTGAAGTGAGCAGATTTTCTACGATATTTTGCCAAAAAAACAAGAACTAACATAATTATTTCATGAATTCTGTGGTTTGAAAATAAGAATTATTGCTAAATATTTTAGATCTGTACTTATAATAATTATTTTTTATACATTATTTTTTTTATGAAAAATTTAATCATTATTATTATATCCACTATCATTATTAATGGACTTTCAATGTACAGAGACCCTTTGTGCATCCTATAACTCAATTTTGTCCATGCTCCTATTCCTTATCACACCTTTCTGACATCACAACTTTAAGTTTTGTCTACACTTGGACCACAAATTTACCTTCAATAGACAATAATTATCTTTCCGTCTTAGTGGTGTAACACAACTAAAGCAAATTAATTTTGTTTAGTATTCCTCTAAAACTAACAGTATTTGTAGCTTGTTGTTGAGGATCCGACAAGATCGGTCTGGAAGACAAGAAAGAGAGCATAATTCCGGCTGGAGGCTAGGAGAGACAGAGAAAAGTCATTGATCAGAGCTCATGCTGGAGAAAGCGTAGAGAAAAGAAAAGGGAGAAAGTGAGGAACCAGTCCAGAAGTGGGGGGATTTGTTCAGGTAAAAGCGACAATGAATATTTATTGGTAAATAAAGACTGGTTGATATGTAGAATTTGTTACATTGTATGTTTTATTTAACGATTTAAATGATTCTATTTCTGAAACTCGCCCTGTTTAATTTATGGTGTTTCACAAGGCCTCCATTTTTAGATCCAACTCTAATTTAAATTGCCGTATATAAGTTGACCTTCTAATCTTGGCGAGAGTGGTGTAAGCGGCCTATTTATTTTGCTGATGACCTGGGGCTTACAGTCAGCTTTAAATCAGACATTGAATGTAAAAAACATAAGGTGTTGGATCTAAAGACTTTTGATTATAAACGATTGGTTGTGCAGCTAACAAGTTTATGTGGTTAATAAACCAAAAAACAAAAAAATTTTTTTTTTCAGCGAATCATAATCAAATCAATCTTTTAATCAACACATATACATTGAGTACAGTTGTTGCGGTCATAACAATAATAATGAGGAGTAAGTATTCAGTTCTATAGACTCCTCCATTCCCTTGAAACTCCTTGTATGGTGTATATGGATCGGTCTAAGAGCCAGTCTGAGCGTGCTTTTCTTGAACTGTTTAAATCCTGTAGTTATTCTGTAGGTCCTTTTGGTAGCCGGTTAAAGAAGGCAGCAACCTCGATAAGAAGGCTTCTTTTCATACAAGCTGAGTCGATGTGCCTGTAGTTTGAAAAGGTTTTGTGTCCCTGTGTCCGGGGTGTTGTAAGTTATGTTGATCCACCAATCTGGCATGGTCTGAATCCTTAAAGCCTATAATTATAACTTCACGTATGTAAATAAGTGAGGTTATTTGTCAAAATCTTTGAAATCTTTAAAAGCTTCCGCTACAGGAAGTCTTGATGGTTTTAGTACCTGTTTAATGTTCATATTGCCCCCCTCTTTTTTGTATTAACTAACACCCTTTTGCAGATTTGTTGCGCTTGTGCCTCCCCCATGACTGACGAGCCCATATTCCTTAGGTGTTGGCTTCAAAACGAACGAGTAATAGGCAGTCAGCGCTGTTTTTAGCTTTGTCACTTATTCTTGCACTAATCTTCGCACAAGCAATATAGCCCCGCAGTTTTAGTTTTTGACATACGTATGGTCCACATGTAAGTGTCCAGGAAAGGGTGTTAATCCAAGTATGATGCCTAAGTAACTTTATTTGATGACACAGTTTCTAGTTCTGGGTAGTTCCCACAATTAATTTATTTGAAACTGGTTGTGAATATGAGTTGATTAGTTTTTTATCTCATTAAGCACTAGTGTCATTTTTGTAGCCAGTACTGTTTTTTGCCAATATATGAAAGCAATATGACCTGCTTACTTCAAGGTCTTTATTTCCATTTTTTTGTTGGCGATAATTAGGGCAGTGTTCATCAGCAAACATCACTGCTATTCACCAATCATTCCTCTAGGTATTTTGGGAAGTCATTAGCTAGAAGTATGTAAAGCACTGGTCCAAGTACAGAATCCCTGAGGAACGCCTCTACACATTGATAAAGCGTTCAGATTTTTACTCTCTGTAAATTTTTGTTGTTATTACCTTACAGGTGAGCTCTATCTATGATTGTTTCCTGTCAACTCAGTAAAACTTTTAAAACCATTTTGCCTTCTTTTCCCCTGTTTATACCAAGGATATTAAGTTTTTCTAAAATAAGTTTATGATCAATGCAAGTCGAATGCTTTACTGAAATCCAGAGCAGTAATGCTGGTTGCTAATTTGGCCATGTTCTAGTT